>NC_086450.1:5863572-6071072 GCF_028390025.1 Pseudophryne corroboree | reverse complement strand
AGACCTCTACTCCAGCTAGGACCATGCACCTGCAAGGCCCCTGGCTCATTTAGGCTTCTACACCACCTGATCCTTGCTTCTTCTAGGCCCCAGCTCCATCCTGGACCTCTACACCATCTAGGCCCCTACATGATCCAGGCCTCGGATTACAATTTAGCAATCTCCTCCTCCTCCTCAGATCCCCTCATGGGCTTCTATGTAGACTCTCCCACCTTCAATCCAGTCCATAACGTTACACATGTTCCCTGTCTACACACACATCTCGCTGACCCTAGGCCAGCATTGCTGTGTAACTGCCTCATACAGCCATCAAGAGCCACTGCAATCTGTCTGGACCGATAAGCAATGTGTAGCATCCTTGTGTATCACATTCCTATTTCCCTATAGAGCAGTGGTTCCCAAATGCGGCACTTCCCATGTTTTAGTGATACCCCTGCTTACGCACAGCCACAGATGGTGTAATCAAACTTGACTGAGGTACTTATTAAGGGGTCTATTTACTAAGCCTTGATGGAGATAAAGTACCAATCAGCTCCTAACTGCCATGTTACAGGCTGTGTATGAAAAATGACAGTTAGGAGCTGATTGGCTGGTACTTTATCTCCATCCAAGGCTTTGTAAATAGACCCCTAAGTCACCTGTACCTAAGCATAGATATCCTCAAAAACCTGGACAGTTGGGGTGCCTTGAGAGTCGTGTTATGGAACAGCTGCTATAGAGTGTAAGCCTGCAGGCAGGGCCCTCTTACCTCTCTGCCTGTTGTTACACAGTCTCATTTGGCTACTGTTTTGTTGACAATTGTAAAGCGCAACGGAATATGCTGGCGCTATATAAGTGACTGTTAATACTACTACAGATATTATCGAATTATGGGGGGTTACTCAGACATGATCGCTCCTCTGCGAATTTGCAGAGGTCTGTGATCGGATAGCCGCCACCCAGGCAAAGTGAAAACGCATGCAAGTCTGCGCACACCGTGCGAGAAGAATCTCTGCAAACGCCAGCCAGCTGCAAATCCGTTGCAATTCACTCACCATCGAATGTTTTTTCCAGTCTGTGCAGTGTGTGCGCAGCCCAGGACTTACTCCTACAGTGCGATACACACAGGCTGATCGGGGCCGGAGCTGACGTCACACACCCGCCCTGAAAACACTTGGGAACGCCTGCGTTTTCCCTGACACTCCCAGAACACAGCCAGTTACCACCCACAAACGCCCTCTCCCTGTCAATCAGCCTGCATACACCTAGCGATCAAAAAAGTTGCTTGATTATTTTTCTGTTTGGCCTCGCGCACGCGTACTATGATCCGTACGCATGCGCAGTCAATTGAAAATCGTCCGGCTTGTAAATTCGCACAACCGTGATCAGGTCTGAAACTCTGAATTACCACCAATATTTGAAATTTAGAGGCATTAAAATACAACAAAACCAACTATATGAGAACTGCATCACAGCGCACACAACTATCAACGTGGCGACTGAATTCTATGAATGGGAAAAGCAGGATAAATACAGGGCATATAATGTGCAGTGATGAATGTTTGGGAGGGGGGTTTAGGATATGCCACGTGTAACAATATGACTGTGAAAAGCATCCACCTTGTGACAGATGGCCTAATTAGCGAGTCAGATTGGATTACCGCCATTTGCCTTTCTCCCCATCATTTGGCCAGGTGCAGCGGAAGAGGTGAGGCGCTGCCGGGATGGCGAGATGAGTGGGTTTTAGGATCAATATGTGGCCAATTATGCTTACAGAAAAGTTTCCAAAAAAATAAGTTGAGTTGCCCCATTCTGGGCCTTTGTATGTATTCTTTGAACTAAACAAAAATCTGTCTCTTTGTGTTGCAGAGTGTAATAATGGCGAATGCCGCGGTGCGACTGTGTGAAATAATCAGCACTGGACCCCAGCCATATGGAATAATAGCGCCACGGATCCCTGCCTTGCTGCTAACACTTTTCCTTTTCAACGTAGTGATTAAGGAACATTTTGATGTTGGCTCGGCCGAGGAAAACAGAGCGGGGTCCTTTCGTCTCGGAGCTGTCATCGTCTTTTTAGCGACCTCCCATTTTGTTTCCGTGACCCCTGTTGCCTTTTGCAGAGCTGACAACTACCTCTCTCTCGTGTTGTTAATTCTGAAACGTCGTTGTCTTTGGGAAAGAAAGAAAAACAAAACACACAAACCTGTCGGCCGAATGTCGGCGCATTGTCTGCCATACCTTCAAACGCTGGCTTGTACTGTTTTGTACATTTAATGTGAGCCAGAACAGAGCAAATGTTACCCGCTGCAGGTGCTTATAGCGACCCCACTGAAGCCGCATTGTCCGTTTGCGTCTGTTTAGCAGAACTGTGTTACATGAAAGCCTCAGGCATAGAACCCTTGACAAGGCTGACATTGTGGAAAATTGCTGAAAGAGACAGACACACACAAATCTCCTTTGCATGTACGGCATATTCTCCACGCTGGTCAGTGCATGACTATTCCGTGTTCAGCAGTACCGGCCAGCTCCATGACATATAATACAGGCCTCGTTCCTGCCAACAAATGGAGCCGCATTGCCAGCTGCTGCGCGTCCTAATCTTATGCAGTCAGGCATCAGTCTGACCTTTCCCAAATATGCAAATATGCACGATGAAGACCTAATCGTCTATAAATATAGATGCCACTTCCTCCTGTTTTCCATGTGCTGGGAGAAGCGGGAGCATGGCGCCTAATCCCGCGCATTCCTCTGTGTCATATTGTTCCTCTCTGGGAACCGGAGCCGCTCGTCACCATGCTCTCGGAGCGCGGCCCACCACATGTGACATGCACCAAAGCCCAACTGTGCCAGTGACTTTCTCCATCATGACCTGAGTTGCACCCACTAGTGATTTCTTGCATCTCCCCTGAGGGCTGGAGGTGGTCATGATAAATACTGTGCATATATGAGTGCATTGTCATTACATGAATAATGCTGATTAGTGGCATCGTAAGAACTATAATTGCATTATTACTCAATTCAAATCATTTTGTATTATTATAAAGCGTATTTCAGAGGTAACTGAATGTACGCCATAAGAACGCTGTGTTATGCTGTTTATCGCACTTTGTGACCTCCGCAGGACAGTAGGCTAGAAAAGGAGTAATATAGGATATGACCTGGGTGCCTAGGACGAATGCATTCATTCTTACCCTATTGTTCTCTCCTGGATAATAACATTACGCCCAAGAATATAAGAATTAAGATCAGGTGGGTCAGCAGCATGGTTTGTGTAGTGGTTTGTATTGCCGCTTCATAGCAATTAGGTCTTGGGTTTAATTCCTGCCCAGTGCTCTATCTGTGTGGAGTCTGTATGTTCTCCGTGTGTTCGTGTGGGTTCCACCTGGGTGCTTCTGTTTCCTCCCACAATCCATAAACATACTGGTAGGTTAATTGGATTCTAATAAAAAAAAAAAAAAAAAATAACCCTAGGGTCTAGTATATATGTCTGCCCATGTGACAGGGAACATGGAGTGTAAGCTCCTCTGCAGCAGTTACTGATGTGGATGTAAAGCGCTGCGTAACGTGTATTATATAAATGGTAATAAATCACTCTGGTTAATGAAGGTGTTGGGAGATGGTTTTGCCTACTGCAGGGAAGGACTGGGGGCAAGAATCGGCCTTGGCACTCTTTGGGGTAAATTTACTAGTGTGGGCGTTTTTTTTTAGAACTGGTGATGTTGCTCATAGCAACCAATCAGATTCTACTTAACATTTATCTAGCTGCTTCTAGAGGATAATAGATAGAATCTGATTGGTTGCTAAGGGCAACATATTCAGTTCTAAAAGACCTCCCACCTCAGTAAATGTACCCCTTTATGCGTGTACACTGTAGCCCATGCACCTTAGGGGTGTGGCCTCACTGCACTCCCCCCCTCTCAGCATGCCACTCGAGCAGAGCATCGTTAGGTGGAGCTTCTCAGCCAGGCGAACATTCGCATCTTTGTGGATCTCCAAACGATTCTGGGGTCTATTCATGAAGCAGTGAAAAGAGTGGAGAAGTGAACCTGTGGAGAAGTCACCTATGGCAACCAATCAGCTGCTCCGTACAATTGTATAAATATGCAAATGATAAATGTTACTCCAATGCTGATTGGTTGCCATGGACAACTTCTCCACTGGCTCACTTCTCCACACTTATCACTGCTTCATGAATAGACCCCTCTGAGTCCTACGCATCTTGTCCGTTTCTCTCATCCGTGAAATAGGCGTTACTGGGTGACAACTGGGGCACATGTGAGTGGATGCCTGAGTCAGCTGTGTCTCTAGCACTCAGCGTCAGGGCCGCCCGAGAAGGGGGGGGGGGGGGGGGGTAATAACTTACCTTAGTCCGGCTTGTTGGAGGGGCTCACCAGCCTAGAGTAAAGGTTGTAAAACTATGGTCTGGGACTTGGCTGCGAGGCTTGCGATCATTGTGGGTTGGACCACATACCTTCATTAATTTGTCATATACAGTCTAAATAGGAAAGGGACTAATGGGCTAATTGAATTTCCTCATTCTTAAGCGCTCTGGGCTTGTTACAGAATACTGGGAGTGCTATGGGGCTGATGCATTGCGTATCCTGTATGACGCTGCACCGCACATGCTCAGAAAACCAGTGCAGACAAATGCGGCTGCGCAATTGGTATACATTGGCGCTTATGACCGGAGAGGCAGAACTGGGGCAGAGCTCAGTGAGGGCGTCTTCTCACAGCTGTGGGCCATTCAGCCCAGCAGGTTAATGTACATAAACCCAGGGGTGGATTGGGGTGGAAAACCAGCCCGGTAAATTTATGGAAGCAGCTCTAATGGGGGTGTGGTCTAGTGAGGGAGTGTGGTCTGTTGAGAGGGGGTGGGATCCCTCCTCATAGGTCCTGATTGCGTCTTTTGCTGGAGACTAGAGGCGGATTGGGAAGTAAAAGTGGCCCGGTAACATTGTGTAGAAGTGGCGCGACATGGGCAGCACAAGAGGGGTAACATAGCGTGTAGCCATGGCGGCATCACTGAGGGGCAGAGTGGGGACAATGCAGTGTACTGTGGTTGGCGGGTGACCTGTCATGTGTGTGGGCGGGGCACATGGCAACACACAAAACAGGCCCCCAGACACGACGGCCTACTAGGAATCTTCCTGATGAGCCCTATGGCCAAACCGCCCATACATGAGGAGGTGGATCTTTTCCACCTAGTATAGGGCAGGTACAGGCGGGTGTGGATTAATAGATTAACAATGTTATCCTTCAGGAGTCAACAGGTCGACACCAAATGGACAACATGCATTAGGTCGACAGGTACATAAGGTTGCCAGATGAAAGATCGACAGTGCTTAAGATTGAGAGGTACGAAAGGTCGCCATGACAACGACACCGAAATGGTCAACACGCGTTTCTTAGGGTTTTCTGGCCAAATCTGGTATATTTCACATAATCCGTCTTCGGGCTTGGTCGACACAAGTTTTTTCAGTTTTTGGGATCAAATTTTGTGTATTCCATAATATGTGACCACCATCAGCGCCAATGTGTACCCTATCGGGCCTGCCCCACTCACACACTTTTCGGGCAAGGTTACTATTCCCATTAGATATTCAGGTGGATAGTAAATCAAGCAGAAGCTGAGATAACATGTTTAAAACCTAAAACACATGTGTCGACCATTTGTGTATGGACCATTGTTATGCCGATCTTCCGAACCCATCGCACTGCCCACCTTTCACCATACTTTTTTTGTTTTTAGTTTCTTTTGAATAATGGGTGTCCTTACAGCGCAGGCAACTGTGCCCACAAGAGCGGAGAATGGAGAGGTGACACAGACATCTTGGTCTCCCATAGCAACATCAGCTTTAACCCTTGGGCTCCCTCTGTCAGTGACAGCTCTTGGAATACACAGGTTTGACATGTAATGCAACAAGATCAGATCCTCAGCAGCAAAACCCTCTTCTCCAGCAATTCTATCACACTATAGTACTTTATGGGGCTAATTCAGACCTGATCGGCGCTGTGCGCTTTCGCAAGGGGACTCTTTGCGCTTGCGCCGCTGCCGGCATACTAACAGCCGGGATGCGGCAGTGCTATGGCGTGGTCTTTCTTCCCCTTTAACTGTATTACTGGCAGCTGGGAAGGAATAGAAGCTGCAGGAGAAAACATGACATGAGGTGCACAGGTCACTAATTCTAATTACTTCTGGAAATCCCGGACATTTCTCAAACATTATTTTTACAGCTGTCACATTTAGTTATAGCGGATAAATAACCTGAGCGGTATAAGAGCTTAACGTGGCACCGAGTCACACAGCGGCGCGGGCTGCTATATAGAGTCCCTGCATATAAATTGTTACCCTCCCCCCCCAAGAATATAATACACGTTATAAACACACTCAAAGTACATTCAGACATACCCAAGCACACATATCACACACGTATATAAGTGAATAATATATAGCTCAAGCAGATTCCTTTACGCTTTACTTATACATGAAACACAGAAAAATAATCAACCGCACACTCATTGCGTACTATACACATATCACACACACCGTCCTCTTCATCTCTGATACCTGCTGCTGACCTCTGACCTCCGTACGTACAGTACATCCAGGTGGAACTTAATATTTGTGGTGCGCCCCAAAAATAAACGTCTTCGCTGGATATCTGACAAATATTTTTTAATAAATACTTTTAACTGTATATACGGTACATGAGATTTCCTTTCTGTGTTTGGCGCAGAAAGGCGCGAGTAAGCTGTGAGCACAAATGTGATAGCCGGCAAGCTGCAGGCACCGACGCGATTTCATCAATGTCGCTGCTAGATTTCAATCAATAATGTAAAAGACCTTATCGCACAAGATGTATTAAGCCTGGAGAAGTGATAAGTGCACGGTGATAACGCACCAGCCGATCAGCTCCAATATGTAAATTTACAGGTAGGAGCTGATTGGCTGGCGCGTTATCACCTTGCACTTATCACTGGTTTATCACTTCTCCAGGCTTAATACATCTAAAATGTGCCAGCTGCCGAACCTGCGTACAGTAACGGCCCCTCCCCCCCCCCCCCCCCCCACAGCGGAAGAGGATGGAGCTTTGCGCTTATCTCTATGCCCTGTATATGACGCTGCGCAACTAAAGGGAAACAACAACAATTTGATGCGCGACTGCACCAAGTACACATCCCCCGGCGCTATCAGTAGTAGACTCTCCGTAACGATCAGTTACAGTGTTTCTCGGGGAAGGCAGCGAGGACACGGGGTCATTCCGACCTGTTTGCACGCTGCAATTTTTTGCAGCCGTGCAAACGCCCGTCACCATGCAGCGAAGAAATGAACGAAGAAAGCATTCGCAGCAGTGAACGCTAGAAGATGGACAGGAAGAGGCGGGCCGGAGTGTCTGCTCATCGTTTTGAAGGCGTGTCCGGGCGAACGCAGGCGTGTGCAGTCGTCTTCAGGGAGGGATCCTGACGTCAGCTCCGGACAAGATCATCGCAGCGGCTGAGTAAGCCCTGAGCTGGGCAGAAACTTTATTTTGTGCTGCTCTCTACACAGCGGTTCGCAGCCCTGCACAGCGATTCCCCCCTCCCCTGTAGGCGGCGACTACCTGATCGCAGCAGTGCTAAAAGTAGCCTGCTAGCAATCAGGTTGGAATCACCCCCTCAGTGTGCGGCCCAGGAGAGCACGGGTCCATAGTGCAGAAAGGAACACCCAAGTAGGAAACGTATGAAGGATATGATTTGCCTTCTAATGCACGAGGGCAGGGCAGGGTTGGCAACTACTGGCCTTGGGGCTAGCCCACATCAGCAGCTTACTGTACCATGGAACCTCTTCCCAATGGGCTACATTAGGAGGTATATGGAGGGAGCAACCTCTACTGAGCCTTCCAGCAGGATAATCGGGATCATAGCTACGTCACCTTTCGAAACACACAAAAGATTAAAAGATGGCCTCTATGGGTGAGATTTATCAAGCCTTGGTGAGGGAAAAATGGAGAAGCCAATCAGCAACCAATGACTAATTTCAAAGCCTGTGCTAAATAAATTACAGTTAGAACTTCAAAGCTGGTTGGTTGCCGCGGGCGACTTCTCCACTTGGGTGTTCCAGGCTTATATCTTGTGTTTTTGTTTTGTTTTTAATGGCAACATGTATCAAGCCCTGGAGAGTGATAATGTGGAGAAGTCCCCCATACCAACCAATCAGCTTCTTTATAATTTTGTAGACTGTACTAGATAAATGAGAGCTAGATGTTGGTTGGTTGCTATGGGCAACTTCTCCAAATCATCTCTGTCGAAGGTTTGATATATCGCCCCTTTATACTGTAAGGAAGCTGTGATGAAAAGACCGGCTTCTGAAGGGCTTGGTCCTAGTAAGATCTGGGGTTACCTGGAATGAAGGGGAAGAGTGGGCGGCCTCCATCCATAAGGGTCTTCTGGGTGCTCGCTTATACGTTATTATGTCTGTGGGCTGGGCACTAGTGCCCCACGTACAGGGTCAGCAAGTGTCGGCCAAGGCAGGGTTTAATATCATTGTGTTATTTTATGTACTTAGCTATAGATACTGGCTCTGGCGAGTTTGCACCATATTACTGGACTTTTGTGTCCGTTGCTGGCCAAACACCGCTGGCCCGCCACCTCCTGCCCAGCGACCGCCACTGCTTGTCAATCAGGCAGAGGTGATGGCAGGGCTGAGACAGCCGGCTGCAGGTGTGCAGTGTTCCACCCCAGGAGATGGCAGCCCACATGTAATTGCTCAGGTTGGTTTTGCCTCAAAACTTATTGGAGCTTTAAATCTCGCCGGTATCCGCAAATCGTGGCCAATTACGTTTGGGCTGGTGCTTGCAACTTGTTGTATTTACAAATGACGTGTGTCCTCCGGGAGGACTGACCCGCTGCTCTCCTCGCCGGCGACATACTGTGATGTCGCCGTATAGTACAAAGCAATTGTTTCAATACAGCTTCTATTTTCTGTATCATCTACTATATTGGACTGCTATTCGTCCTGTCTGTGCTTCAAAGACACCATGGGCCTAATTCAGACCTGATTGCTGCTGTGCGAAATAGCACTTCGGCCGATTATCGAATGATTGCGCATGCCTATGCACCGCAATGCGCAGGCGCAACGCCAAAAAGCAACAGAATGGTGCAAAATTTGGATCGCTAGGTGTACGCAAGGTGATTGACAGGGAGAAGGCATTTGGAGGTGGTAACTGCCCGTTTTCTGGGAGTGTCAGGAATAACGCAGGCGTTCCCAAGCGGTTTCAGGGCTGGTATGTGACGTCAGCCCCGACCTCGATCAGCCTGTGTGTATCGCACAGTAGGAGTAAGTCCTGGGCTGCGCACACACTGCACAGACTGGAGAAATCATTACATGGTGAGTGAGTTGTGAACGGATTTGCAGATGTCCGCTGTCTGGTGAAGTTTTCGCACGGCGTACACATGCATTCGCACACTTGCACAAGGCGGGTTTTCACTCTCTATGGGCGGCGGCTATCTGATCGCAGACTGCTGCAAAAACGCACAGCAGAGATCAGGTCTGAATTAGGCCGTGTGTGTGTGTGTGTCTGTGTATATACTGTATATATATATATATATCTCCATACAAGGTGCAATCTCCTGTGACTCTGCACAGAGCAGACCGTCCTCCCCTTTGTGCTCCGCCAGTGATAGTAACTACACTTTCTCTGCCGCTGGTAATGTAGCAGCTTCCTGCTGTGTAAAATCCATCCTGAGATGCCGTTAGAATGAGAGAGCGTACACGGGGAGAACAGCGAGAGCTGGCGCCCCATGGATTGAGCTGGCAGCTGGTCCCCCATTATCTGCACGGCAGGACTGCAGGTCTGTGTGCAGAGGGATCAGCGGGTCTGTCACAGGCGTCCGCAGAGGGGATTATTCTCACTGCGCCACACTGGCCTGCGAGCTCACAGAAAATACCAATAAAATGTCTGGGTCACATCTGAGATGGGTCATCAGCTACGACGTACTGGGCTATTACTATGTCACATAGTAATAGTATGTGAGAGAATAAACAGCAATATGAACTGATAAGGCGGCAGTATAGCACGCAGCGCAGAACACGACGCGTTGCTGGTCTATAACAACATGGCGGCCTGTGAGCCTGCGATAGCAGCTTCTGCAGGGGGAATCCGGGGGTAGGGGGGGGAGTGCTTTCATTGAAAGCTCCTGTGACAATTGCAAGATGCGAACGTCTGTATCATGTTTTCCTTTTCTTAAATTGCGCAGTGTTAATATTGTAAAGAACCTGCAGGAATATATCCGGCGTTTCACAGTACTACGGTGGGAAGACGGCAGAGATGGCGCTGGGTTTTCACACCGTTATGGTAATTCCTGGAAGAACAAAGCCGCGCCACGAGAAAGTGCCAGACGGGGTTTTTCATTTCAGCAGATCTGATTGGTGTGAAGTGATGAATGGCAGACGTGCGAGCTGATAATGAGGACACTCCCTGCTGCACACATATGGCGGAACCACTGCAAACAAAGGTCTGGATGTAGAAAATATCTGCACTCAGTGTATATTGCGGCGTGAGTGCGGGAGAAGGTCACGTGTAGAAGGGAGCACGTTATATAAAGCCAGGGGGGAGGTCAGTGCACCAGGGGCCCAGCCTTTGTTCATGGGTAACCCTCTCTGTGGGAGCAGTGCCCAGTGACCCAGTGCCACCCGCCGTCTGAGCTCCTGTTTGCTAAAATGAGCGTGATATGTCCATCTGCTTACTGGCTATGGGGCAGATGTACTAAGCGTGGAGAGAGATAAAGTGGGGAGAATGGAACTTTATCTCTCTCCAAGGCTTAGTACAGCTCCCCCTGGGTCGCCGGCCCCCGCTGCCCACACCCCTGTGGCAAATGTGTGTCTTAGGTCCACTTACTTCTGCACAGCTAAGTTTATGATGTGCATGTGTGTGTATATATATATATCTATATAAATATATCTATATATATATATATATATATATATATATATATATACACTGCTCAAAAAAATAAAAGGAACACTTAAACAACACAATGTAACTCCAAGTCAATCACACTTCTGTGAAATCAAACTGTCCACTTAGGAAGCAACACTGATTGACAATCAATTTCACATGCTGTTGTGCAAATGGAATAGACAACAGGTGGAAATTATAGGCAATTAGCAAGACACCCCCAATAAAGGAGTTGTTCTGCAGGTGGTGACCACAGACCACTTCTCAGCTCCTATGCTTTCTGGCTGATGTTTTGGTCACTTTTGAAAGCTGGCGGTGCTTTCACTCTAGTGGTAGCATGAGACGGAGTCTACAACCCACACAAGTGGCTCATCCAGGATGGCACATCAATGAGAGCTGTGGCAAGAAGGTTTGCTGTGTCTGTCAGCGTAGTGTCCAGAGCATGAAGGCGCTACCAGGAGACAGGCCAGTACATCAGGAGACGTGGAGGAGGCTGTAGGAGGGCAACAACCCAGCAGCAGGACCGCTATCTCCGCCTTTGTGCAAGGAGGAACAGGAGGAGCACTGCCAGAGCCCTGCAAAATGACCTCCAGCAAGCCACAAATGTGCATGTGTCTACTTAAACGATCAGAAACAGACTCCATGAGGGTGGTATGAGGGCCCGACGTCCACAGGTGGGGGTTGTGCTTACAGCCCAACACCGCGCAGGACGTTTGGCATTTGCCAGAGAACACCAAGATTGGCAAATTCGCCACTGGCGCCCTGTGCTCTTCACAGATGAAAGCAGGTTCTCACTGAGCACATGTGACAGACGTGACAGAGTCTGGAGATGCCAAGGAGAACGTTCTGATGCCTGCAACATCCTCCAGCATGACCGGTTTGGCAGTGGGTCAGTAATGGTGTGGGGTGGCATTTCTTTGGGGGGCCGCACAGCCCTCCATGTGCTCGCCAGAGGTAGCCTGACTGCCATTAGGTACCGAGATGAGATCCTCAGACCCCTTGTGAGACTATATGCTGGTGCGGTTGGCCCTGGGTTCCTCCTAATGCAAGACAATGCTAGACCTCATGTGGCTGGAGTGTGTCAGCAGTTCCTGCAAGACGAAGGCATTGATGCTATGGACTGGTCTGCCCGTTCCCCAGACCTGAATCCAATTGAGTACATCTGGGACATCATGTCTCGCTCCATCCACCAATGCCACGTTGCTCCACAGACTGTCCAGGAGTTGGCGGATGCTTTAGTCCAGGTCTGGGAAGAGATCCCTCAGGAAACCATCCGCCACCTCATCATGAGCATGCCCAGGCGTTGTAGGGAGGTCATACAGGCACGTGGAGGCCACACACACTACTGAGCCTCATTTTGACTTGTTTTAAGGACATTACATCAAAGTTGGATCAGCCTGTAGTGTGTTTTTCCACTTTAATTTTGAGTGTGACTCCAAATCCAGACCTCCATGGGTTAATAAATTTGATTTCCATTGATAATTTGTGTGTGATTTTGTTGTCAGCACATTCAACTATGTAAAGAACAAAGTATTTAATAATAATATTTCATTCATTCAGATCTAGGATGTGTTATTTTAGTGTTCCCTTTATTTTTTTGAGCAGTGTATATATATATATATATATATATATATATATGTATACTGGTTACCAAATGGAACAACAGAACAGTAATGTCAGCACCGGTGGCTGAGTGTGTCTGCATGGAGCAACACTTGAATTGTTCTGTCAGACACCATCTAGTGGCTGCCGATGTGTAAAACACTTGAATTCCCCCCCATAGAGATGAGGAGCAGCCTTTTATTATATAGGATAAATATGTATATACACACACACATGTATACATTATAAACGTTATAATACCCATATAGAAAGGACATTCTATTATTTATAATTAGGCCATTATTGAGTAAGGAGGATTGCCAACAAGAATACTATAGCACTATGGGGGTTATTCATAGATGGATGCAAATCTTTCTCCCGCAGCACGATCTGCGTCCATCTCCTCATATACTGGGTGCCGCCCAGCACAGAGCAAGGCCGCCCAGCATGTGTGTGGTGCCGCCCCACGATGCGTTCGCAATTTAATTGCGAACACATCAATTTAAGGTTGACCACTGGCTGCGCTGGCAGGTGGTCCGGCGACATTTTTTTTCTCAGAGCGGCTGCGTGTGAGGTCATGCAGCCGCCCTGAAACTGATCCGGACACACCTGCGTTGTCCATACAGTGCCCACTAAACGCTGCGTCAACGCCCCCTGGTGGCCGCCGTCATCAATCACCATGCAGCTGCATCCTTCCGCATGTGCAATATAGATGCTGCGTGTGCAGACCCTCTGGATGCGGCCGCTGCGTGCAAACAACAGGGCTGCGTCCAGGTCAGAACAGACCCCCATATTAGTTGTTTCAAACAGCACAGAAAAACGATGAGGTAAAAGCGATGAGGTAAAAGTGATGAGGTAAAATCGATGAGGTAAAATCGATGAGGTAAAATCGATGAGGTAAAAGCATTGAGATAAAAGCGATGAGGTAAAATTGATAAGGTAAAAGCGATGAGGTAAAAGCGATGAGGTAAAAGCGATGAGGTAAAAGCGATGAAGTAAAAGTGATGAGGTAAAATCGATGAGGTAAAAGCGATGAGGTAAAAGCGATGAGGTAAAAGCGATGAGGTAAAAGCGATGAGGTAAAATCTTCCGCGACATTGGTGCCAGGCACTAAGCTCGCTGTTTTCCTTCTAACCTCTCTGGGCTCGATTCAATTAGCCTCAATGATCTTGCAAGTGTGAGTTATCGCGGCAGTGGCCGCGCTTTATGGCACAAAAGTGCTCGCTTCCCCGTAGGGCTCAACGCAAAAGGTGCGAGATCATCTGCCATTGCTGGCGTTGATACACCATGGCAACGGCACATAACACCCTTCATGGCAAATCTGTCTGTTATTACCCACTCTTGTTTTTTTACTATTTTGATCACAATTATAAATCGCAATGGAATACGCTGGCGCCATTGACGTTTCATAATGGGTGCAATGGCCCCTGGGTCCAGGGGGGGCCCACATCGCACACATTGCACCCATTTTAATACTTTCCTTGCTGGAGTCCAGCTTTGGGCACTGCGATCGCGGTGGAAATCACCACTAAAATGGCCACTGCACATGCGCGGTAGCTAAAGGTGTCTCCAGATCATTGCGGGCGCCATGTTTCCGGAGACCTGTGCATGCGCAGTAGCCTTCGGAACAATGCCGGAGTCTACAGCGCTGTACAGAGGAGGGGGCCCACCTGGAGGAGCACACAGGCCCCTGGCTGGTGCTATATAAGTAATTGTTAATATGAAATAAATAATAATGATAAACCTTGGTGAGGTCATTTTATGTGAAATTAATGGATATAGGCCCTCATTCCGAGTTGTTCGCTCGTTAGCTGCTTTTAGCAGCATTGCACACGCTAAGCCGCCGCCTACTGGGAGTGTATCTTCGCTTAGCAGAATTGAGAACGAAAGATTAGCAGAATTGCGAATAGAAATTTCTTTGCAGTTTCTGAGTAGCTCGAGAATTACTCCTCCACTGCGATCAGTTCAGTCAGTTTCGTTCCTGGTTTGACGTCACAAACACACCCAGCGTTCGCCCAGACACTCCCCCGTTTCTTCAGACACTCCCGCGTTTTTCCCAGAAACGTTTGCTTTTTTTTCGCACACACCCATAAAACGGCCAGTTTCCACCCAGAAACACCCACTTCCTGTCAATCACACTCCGATCACCAGAACAAAGAAATTTCTCCGTTAAGCCGTGAGTAAAATACCAAACTTTTTAGCAAATTTACTTGGCGCAGGCGCACTGCGAACGTTGCGCATGCGCAGTTTGCGACTAATCGCACCGATGCGATTAAAAATAACGAGCGAACAACTCGGAATGAGGGCCATAAACCGAGCTGACGTTATTATACTCCAGACAGTTACGGGGGTTTCAGGAGTGGAATTGAACTCGCTCAGTGGTGCAATGTTCAGTATGAATATTCTCCTGTAATTACACACTTGCAGTACAGTCACAGAGGGTCTGTATACATGAGCGCGGTTTGGCTGCAGATCCTTTGGCTTATTAGGATTCATTTTTTTTATAGAAATTGAAAGCACAGATGTAAATATAAACCATTAATTGCAATGGTTGGTAGAATGTTATTATCCGGTATAACCTATTTATGTATCGCAATTCTCCGCAGGGCACCCGCAAACGTGCAAAGTCAATTGTTAAAGTTTTTTGCAAACAGATAAAGACTTTAATGCTGCTTAATATAGGGGGTCATTCCGAGCTGATCGCTCGCTAGCTATTTCTCTGACGTCCTAGTGGATGCTGGGGACTCCGTAAGGACCATGGGGATATAGCGGCTCCGCAGGAGACAGGGCACAATAATAAAAGCTTTAGGATCAGGTGGTGTGCACTGGCTCCTCCCCCTATGACCCTCCTCCAAGCCTCAGTTAGATTTTTGTGCCCGGCCGAGAAGGGTGCAATCTAGGTGGCTCTCCTGAGCTGCTTAGAATAAAAGTTTAAGTTAGGTTTTTTTCTTTCAGTGAGACCTGCTGGCAACAGGCTCACTGCTACGAGGGACTTAGGGGAGAGAAGTAAACTCACCTGCGTGCAGGATGGATTTGCTTCTTAGGCTACTGGACACCATTAGCTCCAGAGGGAGTCGGAACACAGGTCTCACCCTGGGGTTCGTCCCGGAGCCGTGCCGCCGACCCCCCTTGCAGATGCCGAAGTTGAAGAGGTCCAGAAACAGGCGGCAGAAGACTTTCAGTCTTCATAAGGTAGCGCACAGCACTGCAGTCACCAACTGTCACTGAGGGTGCAGGGCGCTGGGGGGGGCGCCCTGGGCAGCAATGTATAATACCTTTTTATGGCTAAAATACATCACATATAGCCCTTGAGGCTATATGGATGTATTTAACCCCTGCCAGATCTCACAAACTCCGGGAGAAGAGCCCGCCGAAAAGGGGGCGGGGCCTATTCTCCTCAGCACACGGCGCCATTTTCCTGCTCAGCTCTGCTGTGAGGAAGGCTCCCAGGCTCTCCCCTGCACTGCACTACAGAAACAGGGTTAAAACAGAGAGGGGGGGCACTTATTTGGCGATATGATTACATATATAAAAATGCTATAAGGGAAAACACTTGTATAAGGGGTTGTCCCTGTATAATTATAGCGTTTTTGGTGTGTGCTGGCAAACTCTCCCTCTGTCTCCCCAAAGGGCTAGTGGGGTCCTGTCCTCTATCAGAGCATTCCCTGTGTGTGTGCTGTGTGTCGGTACGTGTGTGTCGACATGTAGGAGGACGATGTTGGTGAGGAGGCGGAGAAAATTGCCTGTATTGGTGATGTCACTCTCTAGGGAGTCGACACTGGAATGGATGGCTTATTTAGGAATTACGTGATAATGTCAACACGCTGCAAGGTCGGTTGACGACATGAGACGGCCGGCAAACAAATTAGTACCTGTCCAGGCGTCTCAGACACCGTCAGGGGCTTGTAAAAACGCCCATTTACCTCAGTCGGTTGACACAGACACAGACACGGACACTGACTCCAGTGTCGACGGTGAATAAACAAACGTATTTTCCTTTAGGGCCACACGTTTCATGTTAAGGGCAATGAAGAAGGTGTTACATATTTCTGATACTACAAGTACCACAAATAAGGGTATTATGTAGGGTGTGAATAAACTACTTGTAGTTTTTCCTGAATCAGATAAATTAAATGAAGTGTGTGATGATACGTGGGTTTCCTCCGATAGAAAATTATTGGCGGTATACCCTTTCCCGCCAGAAGTTAGGGCGAGTTGGGAAACACACCTTAGGGTGGATAAGGCGCTCACACGCTTATAAAAACAAGGGGCGTTACCGTCTCCAGATACGGCAGCCCTCAAGGAGCCAGCTGATAGGAAGCTGAAAAATATCCTAAAAGTATATACACACATACTGGTGTTATACTACGACCAGCAATCGCCTCAGCCTGGATGTGCAGCGCTGAGGGGGCTTGGTCGGATTTCCTGACTGAAAATATTGATACCCTTGACAGGGACAAGATTTTATTGACTATAGATGCATTTCTATATATGCGAGATGCGCAGAGGGATATTTGCATTCTGGCATCAAGAGTAAATGTGATGTCCATATCTGCCAGACGAAGACACGACAGTGGTCAGGTGATGCAGATTCCAGACGGCACATGGAAGTATTGCCGTATAAAGGGGCGGTCCATCGGACCTGGTGGCCATGGCAACAGCTGAAAAATCCACCTTTTGTTACCCCAAGTCACATCTCAGCAGAAAAGGACACAGTCTTTTCAGTCTCAGTCCTTTCGTCCCCATAAGGGCAGGCGGGCAAAAGGGCCAGTCATATCTGCCCAGGGGTAGAGGAAAGGGAAGAAGACTGCAGCAGGCAGCCCATTCCCAGGAACAGAAGCCCTCCACAGCTTCTGCCAAGTCCGCAACATGACGCTGGGGCAGTACAAGCGGACTCAGGTGCGGTAGGGGGTCATCTCAAGAGTTTCAGCACGCAGGGGGCTCACTCACAAGTGGACTCCTGGATCCTACACGTAGTATCCCAGGTGTACATTGGAAATTCGAGACGTCTCCCCCTCACAAGTTCCTGAAGTCTGCTTTACCAACGTCTCCCTCCGACAGGGAGGCAGTATTGGGAACAATTCACAGGCTGTATTCCCAGCAGGTGATAATCAAAGTACCCCTTCTACAACAAGGGAAGGGGTATTATTCCACACTATATTGTGGTACTGAAGCCAGACGGCTCGGTGAGATCTGAAATATTTGAACACTTACATACAAGCGTTCAAATCAAGATGGAGTCACTCAGAGTAGTGATAGCGAACCAGGAAGAAGGGGACGATATGGTGTCACTGGATATCAGGGACGCTTACCTACATGTCCAAATTTGCCTTCTCACCAAGGGTACCATCTGGTTCGTGGTACAGAACTGTCACTATCAGTTCAGACGCTGCCGTTTGGATTGTCCACGGCACCCCGGGTCTTTACCAAGGTAATGGCCGAAATGATGATTCTTCTTAAAAGAAATATGGACGCTTTCCTGATAAAGGCAAGGTCCAGAGAACAGTTGGAGGTCGGAGTAGCACTATCTTAAGTAGTTCTACGACAGCACGAGTGGATTCTAAATATTCCAAAATCGCAGTTTTTTCCGACGACACGTCTACTGTTCCTAGGGATGATTCTGGACACAGTCCAGAAAAGGATGTTTTCTCCCGGAGAAGAAAGCCAGGGAGTTATCTGAGCTAGTCAGGAACCTCCTAAAACCAGGAAAAGTATCAGTGCATCATTGCACAAGGATCCTGTGAAAAATGGTGGTTTCTTACAAAGCGATCCCATTCGGTAGATTTCACGCAAGAACCTTTCCGTGGGATCTGCTGGAAAAATGGTCCGGATCGCATCTTCAGATGCATCAGCGGATAACCCTGTCTCCAAGGACAAGGGTGTTTCTTCTGCGGTGGCTGCAGAGTGCTCATCTATGAAAGGGCCGCAGATTCGGCATTCAGGACTGGGTCCTGGTGACCACGGATGCCAGCCTGAGTGGCTGGGGAGCAGTCACACAAGGAAAAAATTTCCAGAGAGTGTGATCAAGTCTGGAGACTTCTCTCCACATAAATATACTGGAGCTAAGGGCAATTTACAATGCTCTAAGCTTAGCAAGACCTCTGCTTCAAGGTCAGCCGGTATTGATCCAGTGGGACAACATCACGGCAGTCGCCCACGTAAACAGGGCGGCACAAGAAGCAGGAGGGAAATGGCAGAAACTACAAGGATTCTTCGCTGGGCGAAAAATCATGTGATAACACTCTCAGCAGTGTTCATTCCGGGAGTGGAAAACTGGGAAGCAAACTTCCTCAGCAGGCATGACCTCTACCCGGGAGAGTGGGGACTTCATCGGGAAGTCTTCCACATGATTGTAAACCGTTGGGAAAAACCAAAGGTGGACATGATGGCGTCCCGCCTGAACAAAAAACTAGACAGATATTGCGCCAGGTCAAGGGACCCTCAGGCAATAGCGGTGGACGCTCTGGTAACACTGTGGGTGTACCAGTCAGAGTATGTGTTCCCTCCTATGCCTCTCATACCAAAAGTACTGAGAATCATAAGAGGGAGATGAGTAAGAACGATACTCGTGGTTCCGGATTGGCCAAGAAGGACTTGGTACCCGAAACTTCAAGAGATGTTCACGGAAGACCCGTGGCCTCTACCTTTAAGAAAGGACCTGCTCCAGCAGGGGCCTTGTCTGTTCCAAGACTTACCGCGGCCGCGTTTGACGGCATGGCGGTTGAACGCCGGATCCTGAAAGGGCATTCCAGATGAAGTCATACCTACCCTGGTCAAAGACAGGAAGGATGTAACCGCAAAACATTTTCACCGCATTGGTGAAGATATGTTGCGTGGTGTGAGGCCAAGAAGGCCCCTACAGAGGAATTCCAACTGGGTCGTTTCCTACATTTCCTGAAAACAGGACTGTCTATGGGCCTAAAATTAGGGTCCATTAAGGTTCAAATTTCGGCCCTGTCGAATTTCTTCCAGAAAGAACTGGCTTTAGTGCCTGACGTTCAGATGTTTGTAAAAGGGGTACTGCATATACAGCCTCATTTTGTGCCCCAGTGGCACCTTGGGATCTCAATGTTGTTTTGAGTTTCCTAAAGTCACATTGGCTTGAACCACTCACCACTGTGGACTTAAAATATCTCACATGGAAGGTGACGATGCTATTAGCCCTGGCTTCAGCCAGGCGTGTGTCAGAATTGGCGGCTTTATCATATATAAAGCCCTTACTTAATTTTTCATTCTGACAGGGCAGAATTGAGGACTCGTCCTCAATTTCTCCTTAAGGTGTTTTCTGTTTTTCATGAACCAACCTATTGTGGTACCTGCGGGTACTAGGGACTTGGAGGACTCCAAGTTACTTGACGTTGTCAGGGCCCTGAAAAATATGTTTCCAGGACGGCTGGAGTCAGAAAATCTGACTCGCTGTTTAGCCTGCATGCACCCAACAAGATGGGTGCTCCTGCTTCTAAGCAGACGATTGCTCGCTGGATTTGTAATACAATTCAGTTTACACATTCTGTGGCAGGCCTGCCACAGCCAAAATCTGTAAAAGCCCATTCCAAAAGGAAGGGGGCTCATCTTGGGCGACTGCCCGAGGGGTCTCGGCTTTACAACTTTGCCGAGCAGTTACTTGGTCAGGGGCAAACACGTTTGCTAAATTCTACAAATTTGATACCCTGGCTGAGGAGGACATGGAGTCTCTCATTCGGTGCTGCAGGGTCATCCGCACTCTCCCGCCCGTTTGGGAGCTTTGGTATAATCCCCATGGTCCTTACGGAGTCCCCAGCATCCACTAGGACGTCAGAGAAAATAAGATTTTACTTACCGATAAATCTATTTCTCGTAGTCCGTAGTGGATGCTGGGCGCCCATCCCAAGTGCGGATTGTCTGCAATACTTGTACATAGTTATTGTTACAAAAATCGGGTTATTCTTGTTGTGAGTCATCTTGTCAGAGGCTCCTTCGTTGTTATCATACTGTTAACTGGGTTCAGATCACAGGTTGTACGGTGTAATTGGTGTGGCTGGTATGAGTCTTACCCGGGATTCAATATCCTTCCTTATTATGCACGCTCGTCCGGGCACAGTATCCTAACTGAGGCTTGGAGGAGGGTCATAGGGGGAGGAGCCAGTGCACACCACCTGATCCTAAAGCTTTTATTATTGTGCCCTGTCTCCTGCGGAGCCGCTATATCCCCATGGTCCTTACGGAGTCCCCAGCATCCACTACGGACTACGAGAAATAGATTTATCGGTAAGTAAAATCTTATTTTTTTGCAGCACTGCGATCAGATAGTCGCTGCCTATAGGGGAGTGTATTTTAGCTGTGCAAGTGTGCAATCGCATGCAGCCGAGCGGTACAAAAAAGTTCTGTGCAGTTTCTGAGTAGGTCTGAACTTACTCAGCCGCTGCGATCACTTCAGCCTATCCGGGTCCGGAATTTACGTCAGACACCTGTCGTGCAAATGCCTGGACACGCCTGCGTTTTTCCAACCACTAGCAGAAAACGGTCAGTTGCCACCCACAAACGCCTTCTCTCTGTCAATCTCCTTGCGATCAGCTGTGCGAATGGATTCTTCGTGAAATCCATCGCTCAGCAACAATCCGCTTTGTACCCGTACGATGCGCCTGCGCATTGCGGTGCATACACATTAGAGATGTGCACTTGAAATTTTTCGGGTTTTGTGTTTTGGTTTTGGGTTCGGTTCCGCGGCCGTGTTTTGGGTTCGACCGCGTTTTGGCAAAACCTCACCGAATTTTTTTTGTCGGATTCGGGTGTGTTTTGGATTCGGGTGTTTTTTTCAAAAAACACTAAAAAACAGCTTAAATCATAGAATTTGGGGGTCATTTTGATCCCAAAGTATTATTAACCTCAAAAACCATAATTTCCACTAATTTTCAGTCTATTCTGAACACCTCACACCTCACAATATTATTTTTAGTCCTAAAATTTGCACCGAGGTCGCTGGATGACTAAGCTAAGCGACCCTAGTGGCCGACACAAACACCTGGCCCATCTAGGAGTGGCACTGCAGTGTCACGCAGGACGGCCCTTCCAAAAAATACTCCCCAAACAGCACATGACGCAAAGAAGAAAAAAAGAGGCGCAATGAGGTAGCTGTGTGAGTAAGCTAAGCGACCCTAGTGGCCGACACAAACACCTGGCCCATCTAGGAGTGGCACTGCAGTGTCACGCAGGATGGCCCTTCCAAAAAACACTCCCCAAACAGCACATGACGCAAAGAAGAAAAAAAGAGGCGCAATGAGGTAGCTGTGTGAGTAAGCTAAGCGACCCTAGTGGCCGACACAAACACCTGGCCCATCTAGGAGTGGCACTGCAGTGTCACGCAGGATGGCCCTTCCAAAAAACACTCCCCAAACAGCACATGACGCAAAGAAGAAAAAAAGAGGCGCAATGAGGTAGCTGTGTGAGTAAGATAAGCGACCCTAGTGGCCGACACAAACACCTGGCCCATCTAGGAGTGGCACTGCAGTGTCACGCAGGATGGCCCTTCCAAAAAACACTCCCCAAACAGCACATGACGCAAAGAAGAAAAAAAGAGGCGCAATGAGGTAGCTGTGTGAGTAAGCTAAGCGACCCTAGTGGCCGACACAAACACCTGGCCCATCTAGGAGTGGCACTGCAGTGTCACGCAGGATGGCCCTTCCAAAAAACACTCCCCAAACAGCACATGACGCAAAGAAGAAAAAAAGAGGCGCAATGAGGTAGCTGTGTGAGTAAGCTAAGCGACCCTAGTGGCCGACACAAACACCTGGCCCATCTAGGAGTGGCACTGCAGTGTCACGCAGGATGGCCCTTCCAAAAAACACTCCCCAAACAGCACATGACGCAAATAAAAATGAAAGAAAAAAGAGGTGCAAGATGGAATTGTTCTTGGGCCCTCCCACCCACCCTTATGTTGTATAAACAGGACATGCACACTTTAACCAACCCATCATTTCAGTGACAGGGTCTGCCACACGACTGTGACTGAAATGACGGGTTGGTTTGGACCCCCACCGAAAAAGAAGCAATTAATCTCTCCTTGCACAAACTGGCTCTACAGAGGCAAGATGTCCACCTCATCATCATCCTCCGATATATCACCGTGTACATCCCGCTCCTCACAGATTATCAATTCGTCCCCACTGGAATCCACCATCTCAGCTCCCTGTGTACTTTGTGGAGGCAATTGCTGCTGGTCAATGTCTCCACGGAGGAATTGATTATAATTCATTTTAATGAACATCATCTTCTCCACATTTTCTGGAAGTAACCTCGTACGCCGATTGCTGACAAGGTGAGCGGCGGCACTAAACACTCTTTCGGAGTACACACTTGTGGGAGGGCAACTTAGGTAGAATAAAGCCAGTTTGTGCAAGGGCCTCCAAATTGCCTCTTTTTCCTGCCAGTATAAGTACGGACTGTCTGACGTGCCTACTTGGATGCGGTCACTCATATAATCCTCCACCATTCTTTCAATGGTGAGAGAATCATATGCAGTGACAGTAGACGACATGTCCGTAATCGTTGTCAGGTCCTTCAGTCCGGACCAGATGTCAGCATCAGCAGTCGCTCCAGACTGCCCTGCATCACCGCCAGCGGGTGGGCTCGGAATTCTGAGCCTTTTCCTCGCACCCCCAGTTGCGGGAGAATGTGAAGGAGGAGATGTTGACAGGTCGCATTCCGCTTGACTTGACAATTTTGTCACCAGCAGGTCTTTGAACCCCAGCAGACTTGTGTCTGCCGGAAAGAGAGATCCAAGGTAGGTTTTAAATCTAGGATCGAGCACGGTGGCCAAAATGTAGTGCTCTGATTTCAACAGATTGACCACCCGTGAATCCTTGTTAAGCGAATTAAGGGCTCCATCCACAAGTCCCACATGCCTAGCGGAATCGCTCCCTTTTAGCTCCTCCTTCAATGCCTCCAGCTTCTTCTGCAAAAGCCTGATGAGGGGAATGACCTGACTCAGGCTGGCAGTGTCTGAACTGACTTCACGTGTGGCAAGTTCAAAAGGTTGCAGAACCTTGCACAACGTTGAAATCATTCTCCACTGCGCTTGAGACAGGTACATTCCACCTCCTATATCATGCTCAATTGTATAGGCTTGAATGGCCTTTTGCTGCTCCTCCAACCTCTGAAGCATATAGAGGGTTGAATTCCACCTCGTTACCACTTCTTGCTTCAGATGATGGCAGGGCAGGTTCAGGCGTTTTTGGTGGTGCTCCAGTCTTCTGTACGTGGTGCCTGTACGCCGAAAGTGTCCCGCAAATCTTCTGGCCACCGACAGCATCTCTTGCACGCCCCTGTCATTTTTTAAAAAATTCTGCACCACCAAATTCAAGGTATGTGCAAAACATGGGACGTGCTGGAATTTGCCCATATTTAATGCACACACAATATTGCTGGCGTTTTCCGATGCCACTAATCCACAGGAGAGTCCAATTGGGGTAAGCCATTCCGCGATGATCTTCCTCAGTTGCCGTAAGAGGTTTTCAGCTGTGTGCGTATTCTGGAAACCGGTGATACAAAGCGTAGCCTGCCTAGGAAAGAGTTGGCGTTTGCGAGATGCTGCTACTGGTGCCGCCGCTGCTGTTCTTGCGGCGGGAGTCCATACATCTACCCAGTGGGCTGTCACAGTCATATAGTCCTGACCCTGCCCTGCTCCACTTGTCCACATGTCCGTGGTTAAGTGGACATTGGGTACAACTGCATTTTTTAGGACACTGGTGAGTCTTTTTCTGACGTCCGTGTACATTCTCGGTATCGCCTGCCTAGAGAAGTGGTACCTAGATGGTATTTGGTAACGGGGGCACACTACCTCAAGAAATTGTCTAGTTCCCTGTGAACTAACGGCGGATACCGGACGCACGTCTAACACCAACATAGTTGTCAAGGCCTCAGTTATCCGCTTTGCAGTAGGATGACTGCTGTGATATTTCATCTTCCTCGCAAAGGACTGTTGGACAGTCAATTGCTTGGTGGAAGTAGTAAAAGTGGTCTTACGACTTCCCCTCTGGGATGACCATCGACTCCCAGCAGCAACAACAGCAGCGCCAGCAGCAGTAGGCGTTACACGCAAGGATGCATCGGAGGAATCCCAGGCAGGAGAGGACTCGTCAGAATTGCCAGTGACATGGCCTGCAGGACTATTGGCATTCCTGGGGAAGGAGGAAATTGACACTGAGGGAGTTGGTGGGGTGGTTTGCGTGAGCTTGGTTACAAGAGGAAGGGATTTACTGGTCAGTGGACTGCTTCCGCTGTCGCCCAAAGTTTTTGAACTTGTCACTGACTTATTATGAATGCGCTGCAGGTGACGTATAAGGGAGGATGTTCCGAGGTGGTTAACGTCCTTACCCCTACTTATTACAGCTTGACAAAGGCAACACACGGCTTGACAAATGTTGTCCGCATTTCTGTTGAAATACTTCCACACCGAAGAGCTGATTTTGTTGGTATTTTCACCAGGCATGTCAACGGCCCTATTCCTCCCACGGCAACAGGTGTCTCCCCGGGTGCCTGACTTAAACAAACCACCTCACCATCAGAATCCTCCTTGTCAATTTCCTCCCCAGCGCCAGCAACACCCATATCCTCCTCATCCTGGTGTACTTCAACACTGACATCTTCAATCTGACTATCAGGAACTGGACTGCGGGTGCTCCTTCCAGCACTTGCAGGGGGCGTGCAAATGGTGGAAGGCGCATGCTCTTCACATCCAGTGTTGGGAAGGTCAGGCATCGCAACCGACACAATTGGACTCTCCTTGTGGATTTGGGATTTCGAAGAACGCACAGTTCTTTGCGGTGCTTTTGCCAGCTTGAGTCTTTTCATTTTTCTAGCGAGAGGCTGAGTGCTTCCATCCTCATGTGAAGCTGAACCACTAGCCATGAACATAGGCCAGGGCCTCAGCCGTTCCTTGCCACTCCGTGTGGTAAATGGCATATTGGCAAGTTTACGCTTCTCCTCCGACAATTTTATTTTAGATTTTGGAGTCCTTTTTTTACTGATATTTGGTGTTTTGGATTTTACATGCTCTGTACTATGACATTGGGCATCGGCCTTGGCAGACGACGTTGCTGGCATTTCATCGTCTCGGCCATGACTAGTGGCAGCAGCTTCAGCACGAGGTGGAAGTGGATCTTGATCTTTCCCTAATTTTGGAATCTCAACATTTTTGTTCTCCATATTTTAATAGGCACAACTAAAAGGCACCTCAGGTAAACAATGGAGATGGATGGATACTAGTATACTTATGGATGGACGAGCGACTGCCGACACAGAGGTAGCTACAGCCGTGGACTACCGTACTGTGTCTGCTGCTAATATAGACTGGATGATAATGAGATGAAATTAATATATATATATATATATATATAATATCACTAGTACTGCAGCCGGACAGGTATATATATTTATTATGTAATGACTGATGACGGACCTGCTGGACACTGTCAGCTCAGCAGCACCGCAGACTACTACAGTAAGCTACTATAGTAGTATGTATCAAGAAGAAAGTGAAAAAAAAAAACCACGGGTAGGTGGTATACAATTATGGATGGACCAGCGACTGCCGACACAGAGGTAGCTACAGCCGTGGACTACCGTACTGTGTCTGCTGCTAATATAGACTGGATGATAATGAGATGAAATTAATATATATATATATATATAATATCACTAGTACTGCAGCCGGACAGGTATATATATTTATTATGTAATGACTGATGACGGACCTGCTGGACACTGTCAGCTCAGCAGCACCGCAGACTGCTACAGTAAGCTACTATAGTAGTATGTATCAAGAAGAAAGAGGAAAAAAAAAACACGGGTAGGTGGTATACAATTATGGATGGACCAGCGACTGCCGACACAGAGGTAGCTTCAGCCGTGGACTACCGTACTGTGTCTGCTGCTAATATAGACTGGATGATAATGAGATGAAATTAATATATATATATATATATATATATATATATATATATAATATCACTAGTACTGCAGCCGGACAGGTATATATATTTATTATGTAATGACTGATGACGGACCTGCTGGACACTGTCAGCTCAGCAGCACCGCAGACTGCTACAGTAAGCTACTATAGTAGTATGTATCAAGAAGAAAGAGAAAAAAAAAACCACGGGTAGGTGGTATACAATTATGGATGGACCAGCGACTGCCGACACAGAGGTAGCTACAGCCGTGGACTACCGTACTGTGTCTGCTGCTAATATAGACTGGATGATAATGAGATGAAATTAATATATATATATATAATATCACTAGTACTGCAGCCGGACAGGTATATATATTTATTATGTAATGACTGATGACGGACCTGCTGGACACTGTCAGCTCAGCAGCACCGCAGACTGCTACAGTAAGCTACTATAGTAGTATGTATCAAGAAGAAAGAGAAAAAAAAAACCACGGGTAGGTGGTATACAATTATGGATGGACCAGCGACTGCCGACACAGAGGTAGCTACAGCCGTGGACTACCGTACTGTGTCTGCTGCTAATATAGACTGGATGATAATGAGATGAAATTAATATATATATATATATATATATAATATCACTAGTACTGCAGCCGGACAGGTATATATATTTATTATGTAATGACTGATGACGGACCTCCTGGACACTGTCAGCTCAGCAGCACCGCAGACTGCTACAGTAAGCTACTATAGTAGTATGTATCAAGAAGAAAGAGAAAAAAAAAAACCACGGGTAGGTGGTATACAATTATGGATGGACCAGCGACTGCCGACACAGAGGTAGCTACAGCCGTGGACTACCGTACTGTGTCTGCTGCTAATATAGACTGGATGATAATGAGATGAAATTAATATATATATATATATATAATATCACTAGTACTGCAGCCGGACAGGTATATATATTTATTATGTAATGACTGATGACGGACCTGCTGGACACTGTCAGCTCAGCAGCACCGCAGACTGCTACAGTGAGCTACTATAGTAGTATGTATCAAGAAGAAAGAGAAAAAAAAAACAACCACGGGTAGGTGGTATACAATTATGGATGGACCAGCGACTGCCGACACAGAGGTAGCTACAGCCGTGGACTACCGTACTGTGTCTGCTGCTAATATAGACTGGATGATAATGAGATGAAATTAATATATATATATATATATATAATATCACTAGTACTGCAGCCGGACAGGTATATATATTTATTATGTAATGACTGATGACGGACCTGCTGGACACTGTCAGCTCAGCAGCACCGCAGACTGCTACAGTAAGCTACTATAGTAGTATGTATCAAGAAGAAAGAGAAAAAAAAAACCACGGGTAGGTGGTATACAATTATGGATGGACCAGCGACTGCCGACACAGAGGTAGCTACAGCCGTGGACTACCGTACTGTGTCTGCTGCTAATATAGACTGGATGATAATGAGATGAAATTAATATATATATATATATAATATCACTAGTACTGCAGCCGGACAGGTATATATATTTATTATGTAATGACTGATGACGGACCTGCTGGACACTGTCAGCTCAGCAGCACCGCAGACTGCTACAGTAAGCTACTATAGTAGTATGTATCAAGAAGAAAGAGAAAAAAAAAAACCACGGGTAGGTGGTATACAATTATGGATGGACCAGCGACTGCCGACACAGAGGTAGCTACAGCCGTGGACTACCGTACTGTGTCTGCTGCTAATATAGACTGGATGATAATGAGATGAAATTAATATATATATATATATATATATATAATATCACTAGTACTGCAGCCGGACAGGTATATATATTTATTATGTAATGACTGATGACGGACCTGCTGGACACTGTCAGCTCAGCAGCACCGCAGACTACTACAGTAAGCTACTATAGTAGTATGTATCAAGAAGAAAGTGAAAAAAAAAAACCACGGGTAGGTGGTATACAATTATGGATGGACCAGCGACTGCCGACACAGAGGTAGCTACAGCCGTGGACTACCGTACTGTGTCTGCTGCTAATATAGACTGGATGATAATGAGATGAAATTAATATATATATATATATAATATCACTAGTACTGCAGCCGGACAGGTATATATATTTATTATGTAATGACTGATGACGGACCTGCTGGACACTGTCAGCTCAGCAGCACCGCAGACTGCTACAGTAAGCTACTATAGTAGTATGTATCAAGAAGAAAGAGAAAAAAAAAAACACGGGTAGGTGGTATACAATTATGGATGGACCAGCGACTGCCGACACAGAGGTAGCTACAGCCGTGGACTACCGTACTGTGTCTGCTGCTAATATAGACTGGATGATAATGAGATGAAATTAATATATATATATATATATATATAATATCACTAGTACTGCAGCCGGACAGGTATATATATTTATTATGTAATGACTGATGACGGACCTGCTGGACACTGTCAGCTCAGCAGCACCGCAGACTGCTACAGTAAGCTACTATAGTAGTATGTATCAAGAAGAAAGAGAAAAAAAAAAACCACGGGTAGGTGGTATACAATTATGGATGGACCAGCGACTGCCGACACAGAGGTAGCTACAGCCGTGGACTACCGTACTGTGTCTGCTGCTAATATAGACTGGATGATAATGAGATGAAATTAATATATATATATATATATATAATATCACTAGTACTGCAGCCGGACAGGTATATATATTTATTATGTAATGACTGATGACGGACCTGCTGGACACTGTCAGCTCAGCAGCACCGCAGACTGCTACAGTAAGCTACTATAGTAGTATGTATCAAGAAGAAAGAGAAAAAAAAAAAACACGGGTAGGTGCTATACAATTATGGATGGACCAGCGACTGCCGACACAGAGGTAGCTACAGCCGTGGACTACCGTACTGTGTCTGCTGCTAATATAGACTGGATGATAATGAGATGAAATTAATATATATATATATATATAATATCACTAGTACTGCAGCCGGACAGGTATATATATTTATTATGTAATGACTGATGACGGACCTGCTGGACACTGTCAGCTCAGCAGCACCGCAGACTGCTACAGTAAGCTACTATAGTAGTATGTATCAAGAAGAAAGAGAAAAAAAAAACCACGGGTAGGTGGTATACAATTATGGATGGACCAGCGACTGCCGACACAGAGGTAGCTACAGCCGTGGACTACCGTACTGTGTCTGCTGCTAATATAGACTGGATGATAATGAGATGAAATTAATATATATATATATAATATCACTAGTACTGCAGCCGGACAGGTATATATATTTATTATGTAATGACTGATGACGGACCTGCTGGACACTGTCAGCTCAGCAGCACCGCAGACTGCTACAGTAAGCTACTATAGTAGTATGTATCAAGAAGAAAGAAAAAAAAAAAAAACACGGGTAGGTGGTATACATATACAATTATGTATATATTATATACAATTATATATATATATATATATATATATATTAAACTGGTGGTGATTAATTAAACTGGTGGTCAGGTCACTGGTCACACTATCAGCAACTTGCAAGTAGTACTCCTAAGCAGACAATCACAATATATACTGGTGGTCAGTGTGGTCACAATGGCAGTGTGGCACTCTGGCAGCAGAGTGCCAGCAAAAGTGTGCACTGTACGTTAAAATATGTACTCCTGCTCTCAGACTCTAACTGCTCCCCACTGTCTCCCCCACAAGTCAGATATACAGTCACACTATCACTTCAGCAAGTAGTAGTACTCCTCCTAATGCTCCCCAAAATTACTAAAGTAAATACTGTGGGGTAAATTTACTAAGATTCGTAATTTCCAGAATCATGTCCAAGTTCAATCACGAATGACATCGACAGTGTAAAATTGCAACTTTTTGAATTGATTACGACTAATTTACTAAGCTGTCGTATTCGTATTTTTCGTTTCTTCCGATGTCGATGTCATTCGTGCTTTTCTGCTGTAGATTGCGGCCGCGTTTGCTGTTTCGCGGCCGCGTTTATGGGTTTTTTTACGACTGCGTCACATGTCTGTTACGGCAGTGATTTAGAAATTGCTGCCGCGTTTTTAGTCCTAAGTTTCGTTTTCGTCACGCGGCCGTGATTGGTTGTATTCGTGAAGGAGGAGTGTCTGTGCATATTACTATAAAACCGCCCCAAACACACCGCACCTCGTGGGTTTAGCTAGTGGAGAGGAGAGAGGAAGGTGTATTTGGAGTTGGTGAGTTTGGTGGAGTTTTTGGTGGATTTGGAGAGGAGTTTGGTGATTGTTGAGTGCTGTACTGTGTGTGTAAGTAGTCTTGTCATATTTGTAGTATTGTTTTTTCACAGTTTGTCTACTTTTTTGTCCTTGTTTTTTTTTTACAGTCTTTTGTCATTGTTTGTGAGTGAGTGAGTGAGCGTGTGTGTTGGCTGTGTGGTGTGTTGTAGTAGGAGTAGTGGAGGAGTGTGTTTTGTGTTTTGATTTTTCAGTGTTTTTTGTTGTTTGTCATGTCAGACTCAGAGGTCAGTGTGGTGGCGGAGGTTAGTGAGGTGGAGGCTGGTAGTGAGGTGGAGGCTGGTAGTGAGGTGGAGGCTGTTAGTGAGGTGGAGGGGGGTAGTGAGAGGGAGGAGGTTAGTGAGGAGGAGGAGGAGGGGGTGCCTGTTGCTGTATTTTCCAGTGATAGTGATGGTGTTGTGGCTCCGCAGCCACGCACCACTACCAAGACTGGCAGGAATATAAAGTTCAGCTATGCTGAAAACATGGCTTTGGTGCGTGAGCTGATGAAGCACCATCGCCAATTGTTTGGTCAGGATGCTGGCAAGGTGTCCTCCCGCAGGAAGTCTGTCCTGTGGGGGCAAGTAATACTTGCCGTGAATAGTGAGGGTGTGGTGAGGCGGACTGAGGACACGTGCCGCAAGAGGTTTTATGATATAAAGCGGCGTGTCAAGGCCAAGATGGCCAAAGAGGCCAAATCTGCAAGAAAAACCGGAGGTGGCCCCCCTTTCCGGGCCACCTATCGGGACTGGGAGGAGCCTGTGCGGCCATTGATTCCTGCCGAAGTGGTGTCTGCTACTCATGTCCGGGATTCGGACCGACCCACGCAGGATGGTAAGTTTGATGTGTTATATTTTTATTTAAATGTCCTCTAAATGTTGTAAATGTCATTTTTAAAGGGTAAAGGATGCATAAATTGTGTTTCACATATTGCAGGCCTATGCACCCTTAAGGTGTGTTTGTGTTTAGAATGTGCTTTTTTCACCTTGCATTGGCTGTTTGGTAAATTTAATATTGCGCAAAAACATGTGCAATGGCTTTTTAATTTTTAAAAAAAAAAGATTTTTGTATTTATTTACTTCTGAAAAACGGTGCAATTATTTCAACATTAAATTTGTGAAACATTTGCAAGTAGTCAATCTCTGCAATATCTGAGGCATAATTCTAAAATGTAACAGATTTATTGTGTGCAACATCATGTACATTTGGATATACACCACAAAATAATGAAGCTTGAAGCTCTTAATCAGAAATTATTTGTTTATCCAATACCTAATAGATGGTTACAGTACAATAAGGCTTTGCAGGGTTTTTTTTTACACAAAGCATGGTAATAATGTTTGGTACACTTTTTCAACAGTCCCACAGACCAGCCAGCCAGACAGGCCTCAGACAAGTCAGGATGAGTCTGGGATTGCAGGTAAGACTTCAGTGTAGTCACATATTCTGCAAACACATAGAAGTACAAAATATTAATGTTTATATTTTCACATAGGTTCTGCTTCTGGAAGCCGACCTCCTGTAAGGCGCCCATCACAGGGCTTGGCCCACTTACCCAGGAGGCCAAGTAAGACACGGCGTCTTGGCTCGGAATCTGCGGCTCCATCATCCCCACCCAGGCGACGACTTTCGGCAGTGTCACCCCAGCCACCACTGGCACTATTGGCGAGTTCGCAGAGTGATGAGCCCCGATCCCCTCAGTTATCTGGTGAGTAAAAACAGAAATTAAACACATAGGCAATAATATACACAGTACAGTTAATATGTTGTTAGTTGGTTTTGAGATTACATGTTTTCCAGAACAAGCAATGTGATGTTACGTCTTCAATTGCTAAAGGTCAAAAAAATTTTTTATATAAGGTCTTAGTGGATGTTCTCGCCAACATCATTTTTATTAAATATCAGAATTTTTTTAAAATTTGGCCCACACACGTGCACATTTAAATAAAATAACAATAAAATTCCAAAAAAAAAACAGCATCCACAACATTATAGTGTTCACACATCTCCCCTGTCCAGTATGTAGATGGCTTATACCACTTTTACACTCGCAGGAAAGTTCATTCCCGGGAATGTGTCCCGGTATATTTGCCGGGACACATTCCCGGGAATGACCCTTTCACATTAGCGGGCTGACCCGGCATATTGCCGGGTCAGTGACGTCACCGCCGAGTCTCCCAGAGGCGGTGCTTGGAGATAATCTTCTCCAAGCACCGCCTCCTCCTATGAAGAGAACGGGTGCCGGGTCGCCTTGACCCGGTATACCCGTTTACACTGGCAGCTTCCCGGGACGGTCCCGGGTTCAACCCTGCTTTTGACCTGGGATGAAATCCCGGGATGCTCGTCCCGGGAAATTGTCCCTGTACCCATTTACACTGAGAAGAATCCCGGGATGATGCGCGTTCACGTGCAATATCCCGGGATTTTTCTGCGAGTGTAAAAGGGGTATAACTTGCTCCGCTCCTCTGGACTATCCAGGTAAGTAGTCTATATCGTGGTCAGGGGAGGGAATCTAACAGTGTAATGCTGTGGAGGGGAGTTAGTTAGGTGAGGATTATGCAAATCTGTCTATGTGGCCGCCTGTGTTGGTATATATGTTTTTGAGCATAAAAAACATTATAAGTTTATAAAATCAACGCCAAAAAGTTAAAAAATGGAGTATTATGAATGTAGTAATGTGTAGAAGTAGCCTTGCAAAAAATTTACAAATAAACATTGCATGTTGGCCACCCCATACAGAGCCCAGCTTGATGGCCGACGTGGACCAGCAGGGACAAGACCAACAGGCAACCATCACACTGCAACTTACACCTGTTGACCCAAGCCAGCCAATACAGCTGCAGGATATCCCCCAAGCCTCCATCAGTCCACAACTGGCACAAGCTCCGCCCCCAAGCCAAATACCAGATGATTTTTGGGCCAGTTGGACAAGCCAACAGGCCCAAAGCAATGCCAGCCTGACCGCACATACACAACACCTTGCCAGTCTGCCCCATCATCTACCGCGTATTAGTCGCAACTCGGGCAAACTGATTGTACAAGTAGGGCGAATGGCAACCTCAATGGAGCAAATAAGGGCTGACAACAGCCAAATGCTTGCTCATTTATCGCGCATCATAGATGAGCAACAGCGCCATCAGCAGGCACTCGTTCAGCTCATTCAGCACAACCAAGTGGTGAATGAGTCGTTATCCAGGATTGTAGCCAGCCACAGTGCAACCAACACTCAGCTGATTGCAAGCCTTAATAATTTGAGCAGCAATATTTCATTGATGGGAGCTCACCAAGTAACCTCCAGCTCGGGGACCACGACCCCTATCCAAACGCCAGTAACCTCCCCTGTTCGGCGTTCCTCCAGAGCACGTGCCAGTGAGCCAGCACAAAGCTCAGCACCCAGCACACACAAGCGGAAAAAATAACCCCAATGTGATTGGCAAAATAAAAAATTGTATTTGACAAAAACACAACTTCCTGTGTCCGTCTCAAACATTGTCGAAGCTGCTCTGTATGTATGTATGTTTTTCATGGGTAATGACTGAAAATGTATTTTTAGCATAAACTAAGTACAATGGACACACCACTATAAACTACAAACAGTAAGTAACAAAACACACAATAGAAAGTAGTGCAAAGTGTTTAGTCAAGGATAATTGCAGCCTACTAAAACTGACCTGAAAAATAGCGCAGGATCACTTCTTGCCGTACCTGCCTCCCTACATATGTACTCACACTGTCACCAGATGGGTCTAACTCCTCTGCTTGCCGACTGCTTTCTCCCTCATCATGTGCCAGATGTTGGGTTAAACACAGATTATGGAGAAAACAGCAGCAGAACACAATTCTAGTCACCTTTGAGGGACTATACAACAAAAGGCCAGCAGATTTATCCAGACACCGAAACCGTGACTTCAGCACACCAAAACATCTTTCTATCACATTCCGCGTAGCCTTATGTGCATGATTGTAACTGTGTTCAGCAGGAGAATCAGGTTGGGACAATGGAGTAAGGAGCCAAGAGTAGCAGCCGTAACCCCCATCACCTGAAAAACAGATATAGTCCACATTAGTACATATGTTAGATTATTCTTTCACCTAATCATAACTCGAGTTTGTGGATAAAAGACATACACACAAAACATTTTAAACATACCAAACAGCCAGCCATCAGGCATTTGTCCGTCCTCAAATTTATCGAAGAGCGATGACTGACTGAGGATGAAGGAGTCATGGCAGCCACCAGGGTAACCTGCAACAACACTCATAATTTTTAAGTTTGCATCACAGACCACCTGGACATTAGTTGATTGGGACAGATGTCTATTAGTATATATATATTGGCGGCCCTTAGGTGATCTCAGCTGAACGTGTGTGCAATCTATGGCCCCCAGCACATTGGGCATGCCAGCAAGCTCATAGAAAGCTACCCTGACAGCACTCCACTCCGACTCCTCGGTAGGGAAGCAGATTGAGGCATTAATGTGTGGCTCCAACACATCCAAAACCTGAGTGGACATTAAAGAAGCTAAGGTGAGTGTCATGTTAGGTATTCTCTACAATACTGTGTTGTTTGAACTTACAGAAGCAACACTTAGACATAACCGCCTATGTATTTTTAGACTCACCTGCATCAAATATCTGGAAAAGGTGGGCTGTGAGATACCAATGACGTCGCCTGCCACAGCCTGGAAGCTCCCAGTAGCCATAAAGTGTAACACAGCCAGGAGTTTGTGTAGGCCTGAGACAGAGCGAGAGCGTGCTGTCTCAGGGTCTATGCCCAGTTTGACAAGGTCATACAGGTGGAAAATGTTGTTTCTATTTAGGCGGAACATCTGTATGACCCTATCATCGGACAATGCATTTAAGTTTAAACGCCCTCTAAAAAAACAAGGCTGGCGCAGCCTCCGCGGTACCTGGACAACCTGTTGACCATGTTCACTTACCTGGGCCTGATTCCTGGAAGCCTCATGGAGCAGTCTAAGGTATCCCACAGCAAACAAAAAATCATTGCCACACACCACAGCCGCCATTTCAGAGTGAGAGAAGTTCAAAATGTGCCTGGAACACTTTTATAGGGCCAAACATTCAGGTGTGAGTAATGGATAATTGAGTACACATGTAAACACGCTTTTCAAATGCTGGCGCGTTTTTTTTTAGGAAAAAATTACGATTTGTAATTTTTCGCGGCCGCGAATGCATTTTCACGGCAGCAATTACAATTACGAATGGTTAGTAAATGACCGAGATTCATATCTAAACAGGCGTAATTTGACCGATGGTGTATTCATTCGTAATTTTTTACTTGGACTTGCAAAAAATTACGAATGCCCTCATCGCTGCCGTGATTAGTGTTTAGTAAATTACCGAGATGACACTTTGAAGCAAAAACGGCATCTCGGTCAAAATCGGGAGCTTAGTAAATTTCCCCCTGTGTCTCTCTCTACTCTAGTCTCACTCTCTATAAACGGAGAGGACGCCAGCCACGTCCTCTCCCTATCAATCTCAATGCACGTGTGAAAATGGCGGCGACGCGCGGCTCCTTATATAGAATCCGAGTCTCGCGATAGAATCCGAGCCTCGCGAGAATCCGACAGCGGGATGATGACGTTCGGGCGCGCTCGGGTTAACCGAGCAAGGCGGGAAGATCCGAGTCGCTCGGACCCGTGTAAAAAAACCTGAAGTTCGGGCGGGTTCGGTTTCCGAGGAACCGAACCCGCTCATCTCTAATACACATGAACAGTTTTGAACTGATCGCAGCGAAAAAACCTAGCGTGCGATCAGGTCGGAAGGACCCCCATAGTCAGATGCATCAGCCGGGTGCACACCGCCAACCGGGGACCCCTGAGAATTGCCCTTTATCCATCTCCCTGATAACCAGCACAAAGCAGACTGATGAGACATGAGCAGTAGTGAGGTGCGGGCGACCAGAGGTTAAACGGGGAAATAACTATAATACGCCAGATAAGACAGATCTCTTAAAACACCGTAATTGCAGAAATCAATATGCATTTAGGAAGTGAGAAGATTAAGCGGCAAAAGACTGAAGGTTTGGGGGGGAGATCCCGACGACTCCCTCAGTAATAGGATTTCTTTTCTTTCCCTAATCTGAGCCATTAGTAAACAGCTCAGAGCTCGGCGTATCTTACCTCCTCATTAGCGGGCAACATCTGTTTCTCTCTGTAATTAGCGCACAGTTCACTGGTTGGATGCGGCGTGTTACACCTGTACTGCAATCAACAAAGAAATTAAAGACAGAGATATTCTTTTTCCCCGCAGAAAACGCCATTTGTACACATTGCTTAAAAGAAAAAGGGCCACAGCCCGCTGCTCTCCGTATGTGTGACGCCGGTCTCCTGTCTTCATCGTTATATCAGGGCGGCTGATGTCTCCATATACAGGCTTAGAGAGCCAAGGAAATGTCCCCAAGTGAGGATCTTACTCTTCCTTCTGGCAACGCAGCGACACAGGGGACAGGGAAACAGTGGGGACCATGCTTCAGGGTGAGCGGCGATCTGCAGGGAAGATACCGAGGCAGCCATGATTAAGTGATCAAGCCTCAATGTCACTGACTATAGTCAATAGATACCAGTGGCGGAACTAGTGAGCGGTGGGCCCAGGTGCAACAAAATGATTTGCCCCCCCCCCCCTCCCTCCACCCCCAAGTCCACTCCCTCACCCCTGGAGAGGATCTGGTGAGGGGGACCTGCTCAGGGCCAGAGAAATGGATACCTAGCAACAGTGCCGTAACTAGACATTTTAGCACTGTGTGCAAGAAACGGCATCGGAGCCCCACCCCTGCATGCAAAACAGGGGCAGTGCGCGCCATAGGCGCGCGCAAAAATACATAGTGGCGTGGCTTCGTGGAGAAGGGGTGTGGCCACAAAATAATACCAATTCATAAAACCGTGCACAGTAATCTACATTATTCAAATTACGCCGCACAGTAGCGCCACTACACCAGGTAGAGACCCTTTTACACCTTACGGCAGACAGATTCCCTTGTTACACATTACAGCAGACAGCGTCCCCTTTTTACACATTACGGCAGACAGCGTCCCCCTTTTTACACATAATGGCAGACAGCGTGCACTTTTTACACATAACGGCAGACAGCGTCCCCTTTTTACACATTACGGCAGGCAGATTCCCCCTTTTTACACATTGCGGCAGACAGTCCCCGTTTTTGCACATGGAAAGAAAGAAAGAAAGGAAAGAAAGAAAGAAAGAAAGAAAGAAAGAAAGAAAGAAAGAAAGAAAGAAAGAAAGAAAGAAAGAAAGAAAGAAAGATTTATACTTACCCTCTCTGCTGGCTCAGGCTCCTCGGTGCAGATCACGATTCCCGGGCAGGAGAGAATGAGGAGGAGGGGGGTGGAGGAGGGAGCCGCAGCAGCGCTGTGTCATTGGTGGAGGCGCTGCTGCTGCTGCCCTCTGCTTCACTATAGGCTGTTCTCGGAAGACAGCATATAGTGAAGTGGAGGGGCAGCAGCAGCAGCGCCTCCACAAGTAACAAAGCGCTGCTGCGGCTCCCTCCTCCACCTCCCTCCTCCTCCTTACCCCCGTCCGTGCCGCTGCGCTCCTCTCCTCTCTGTCCAGGCGGCTGTGTGCTGCGGGCAGCGGTTGCCCGCAGCACACAGCGGCATGTAATGAGTCAGTTTGACTCATTACATGCTTTGGGCCCCTGGACAGTGGCTGGCCCCAGTGCAACGCACTGGTTGCATTGGCGGTAGTTCCGCCTCTGATAGATACATAAATCAATAAAAATTGTACAAATAATTATTTCTTGACAGCACGATGATGATGGCGGTTTAATAGAGGTGAGGGTTCCGAGCAGTCAGTTTAGCAGTAAGTAGCCTCACTGTGTGTGGCATAATGTGTAAGGGGCAGTACTGTCAGTCTGTGCGCAATACTGTGTGGGACTTAGGGGGTCATTCCGACCCGATCGTACGCTGCAGTTGTTCGCATCGGGTCAGAACTACACATGCTCCGGCGCCGCAGTGCGCTAGCGCATGCCAGACGGCCGAAGGCCGTCATTGCCAAACGATCGCCTCTGCTTGATTGACAAGCAGAGGCGGTCGCTGGGCAGGAGGGAGCGGCACGATGGTGTTTGGCCACCGCTTTGTGGGCGCGATCCAGTCAACGCAGGCATGGCCAGACCGTATAGGGAGCGGGCTGCAGCAGCTGCGTGACGTCACACGCAGCCGCTGCGACCCAGGACAGCGAAGAGTAACTCCCGGCCAGCCGCAGTTGCTGCGCTGGCCGGGAGTTACTCTTCAAGTACAAAAGCACCACAGATGTGTGATGCATTTGTACTTGTGCGCGGGGGACCGGCCTGACATGCGGGGCGGACTAGCCCTGTGCTGGGCGTCCCCCCGCATGTCAGTGTAAGTGATCGCAGCTGTGCTAAATTTAGCACAGCTACGATCAGGTCGGAACGACCCCATTAAATATGGCGTCAGGGGCATACTTTGTAAAGCGCATTATTGTGTGGGGCATTATATAGAGTCAGGGGCGTAAGGTAGTCTTTTCCTGCAATACCATACCCCTTTTATTGAGGCCACGCCCCCTTCCCCCAAAATATCATGGGGGGGCAGGAGGCATTTATTTACTGTTCGCACTGGGAGACATATTGTCTAGTCAGCTGTAATCTGATTGGTTCCAAATTTATTCTGCAGCAGAACAACAACCCCAAACATACAGCCAATGTCATTAAGGACTATCTTCAGCGTAAAGAAGAACAAGGAGTCCTGGAAGTGATGATGTGGCCCCCACAGAGCCCTGATCTCAACATCGTCGAGTCTGTCTGGGGTTACATGAAGAGATATTGTTGCCTAATAGAAACCTATCGGTGTCTTTCGCATAATTCGCCACGAGGACAGAAGGATTCCAAATGTCCTAAACCCGGGAGTCCTTATATGGCAATGTTCTTTGCGTCTATAGTCACAAATCTATATTCATACGGCGTTAATAAACGCTGCTATGGAAACGGGAAGTGGTAGGGTGTATCGCACTCAGAATGCAATGCTTGATACGTGTCACCCGGATAGATTTCTAGATGAGCCATTTACCATACAGCGACGGGATTGCGCGCTCTGTTCCTTCAGCCTATACTAAGCAATTTAAAAAAAAATTGCAGAACTGCTGGAAAAGTGCAGAACAGACGTTTAACCTTTCAGCCACAAAGCCATTAATGGGCTGTAAAGAACGCCAGCCACCTGTGCAATGGTTTCTAAATAGGAGACCAGCTGTTTGCACCTTTCACAACAACTTACCATTTAACTCTCTCGCATCCGTTTTCCTATATGCGCAATACTAAGGCTACAGCGCTATAGCTGTGTAGGGTTAAATCGCTGTATGCATGGCGCAGGGTGTGAGCTGGACGACCTTTCCTGACCAAATCCCTGGACACTTAAGTCAGAGGCCAAACTGCACCAAGTGAGCTATTAACATCAAGAGCTATTACCAATCCCATCCGGTGAGCAGCGGCGTGCTTAGAACGACAGCCGAGGCCTGCAGGCTGCTGAGCAGTACTTAGCCACAAGCTAGGAGGAGGAATGGTAAAATCCTCAGCTGGGTAATTAGAATCAGCGGGGACGCTGTCCAGATACTGCAGGCCTTTCATTCCCCTCCCTGCCACTGTACTGCGCCTGGCAGGTGCTGCTTTATACCGGGTGTGAGGTGAGGCCGCCAGCCATAAGTCACAATGAGGAGTGATCATCTGCAGCAGCAATGCTCTGAGGGTGAGCTGCCAGCCTGTGATTACTGGCGTTATTAGTGCGGGGAGGGGAAAAAGAGGGAATAACAAGGCACAGAAAGAGCGCAGTTATGTAAAGGCACGGCTAGAATGTAGGGATAAGACGGAGGCCAAGACGGGAGGAAAAAACACATAAATGAAACCTTTGCCAGGAGAGAGTGCAGCAATTCATGTACACAAAATGCAGGGCCAAAACTAGGATTTTCGTCACCCGGGGCAAGGCAGTAATTTGGCACCCGCCACCTAAACCCCCACACTCCAAAAAACAAACAATAAAAACAAGCAAACAAACAAACAAACAAACAAACAAACAAACAAAAAAAGCCCTGTCAGACTAAAATAATTAGATTATTAAAAATTTTGAAAAAAGGAGATACCATTGGATAATATTCCCCTATGTGTCTCAAATGCCCTCTGCGTCACATGCCCCACCAGCGTGTTCAACTACATGCCCCCCTGTGTGTCCCTGTACATTGCACTATATCGTAACACTTCATCACTGCACTACATGCCCCTATCCACTGCACTACATGACTACTACATCCCCTACACACTGAACTACATCACTACACTAAATGCCCCTATCCACTGCACTACATACCCTATATGCTACACTACATCACTACACTACATGCCCCTATCCACTGCACCACATCACTATACTACATCCCCTACATGCTGACCTACATCACTCACTACATGCCCTTATACACTGCACTACATTCACCTATCCACTGCACTACATCACTATACTACATCCCCTACACACTGAACTACATCACTACACTACATGCCCCTATCCACTGCACTACATCACTATACTACATCCCCTACATGCTGACCTACATCACTCACTACATGCCCTTATGCACTGCACTACATTCCCCTATCCACTGCACTACATCACTATACTACATCCCCTACACACTGAACTACATCACTACACTACATGCCCCTATCCACTGCACTACATCACTATACTACATCCCCTACATGCTGACCTACATCACTCACTACATGCCCTTATGCACTGCACTACATTCCCCTATCCACTGCACTACATCACTATACTACATCCCCTACACACTGAACTACATCACTACACTACATGCCCCTATCCACTGCACTACATCACTATACTACATCCCCTACATGCTGGCCTACATCACTCACTACATGCCCTTATACACTGCACTACATTCCCCTATCCACTGCACTACATCACTATACTACATCCCCTACAGGCCTACACACTGAACTACATCACTCACTACATGCCCTTATACCAGGCATTCCCAACCACGATCCTCAAGGCACACCAACAGTGCTGGTTTTAGTGATATCCAGGCTGAAGCACAGATGGTTAAATCAAAATAACTGAGCTACTAATTAAGTCACCTGTGCTGAAGCCTGGATATCACTAAAACCTGCACTGTTAGTGTGCCACTGCCTTGAGGACCGTGGTTGGGAATGCCTGCCTTATACACTGCACTACATTCCCCTATCCACTGCTCTACATCACTATACTACATCCCCTACACACTGAACTACATCACTCACTACATGCCCTTATACACTGCACTACATACCCTATATGCTACGCTACATCACTACACTACATCCCCTACACACTGAACTACATCACTACACTACATGCCCCTATACACTGCACTACTACATACCCTACATGCTACGCTACATCACTACACTACATCCCCTATACACTGAACTACATCACTACACTACATGCCCCTATACACTGCACTACATACCCTATATGCTACGCTACATCACTAAACTACATCCCCTACACACTGAACTACATCACTGCAATACATGCCCCTATACACTGCACTACATACCGCATATGCTATGCTACATCCCTATACTACATCCCCTTATATGCTACACCACATCAGTGCACTATATGCCCCTATATAATGCAATACATTACTACACTACATACATCACTACACTACATCCCCTTATATGCTACACCACATCAGTGCAGAGATGAGCGCCTGAAATTTTTCGGGTTTTGTGTTTTGGTTTTGTGTTCGGTTCCGCGGCCGTGTTTTGGGTTCGAACGCGTTTTGGCAAAACCTCACCGAATTTTTTTTGTCGGATTCGGGTGTGTTTTGGATTCGGGTGTTTTTTTTCAAAAAACACTAAAAAACAGCTTAAATCATAGAATTTGGGGGTCATTTTGATCCCAAAGTATTATTAACCTCAAAAACCATAATTTACACTCATTTTCAGTCTATTCTGAATACCTCACACCTCACAATATTATTTTTAGTCCTAAAATTTGCACCGAGGTCGCTGTGTGAGTAAGATAAGCGACCCTAGTGGCCGACACAAACACCGGGCCCATCTAGGAGTGGCACTGCAGTGTCACGCAGGATGTCCCTTCCAAAAAACCCTCCCCAAACAGCACATGACGCAAAGAAAAAAAGAGGCGCAATGAGGTAGCTGTGTGAGTAAGATTAGCGACCCTAGTGGCCGACACAAACACCGGGCCCATCTAGGAGTGGCACTGCAGTGTCACGCAGGATGGCCCTTCCAAAAAACCCTCCCCAAACAGCACATGACGCAAAGAAAAAAAGAGGCGCAATGAGGTAGCTGTGTGAGTAAGATTAGCGACCCTAGTGGCCGACACAAACACCGGGCCCATCTAGGAGTGGCACTGCAGTGTCACGCAGGATGTCCCTTCCAAAAAACCCTCCCCAAACAGCACATGACGCAAAGAAAAAAAGAGGCGCAATGAGGTAGCTGTGTGAGTAAGATTAGCGACCCTAGTGGCCGACACAAACACCGGGCCCATCTAGGAGTGGCACTGCAGTGTCACGCAGGATGTCCCTTCCAAAAAACCCTCCCCAAACAGCACATGACGCAAAGAAAAAAAGAGGAGCAATGAGGTAGCTGACTGTGTGAGTAAGATTAGCGACCCTAGTGGCCGACACAAACACCGGGCCCATTTAGGAGTGGCACTGCAGTGTCACGCAGGATGTCCCTTCCAAAAAACCCTCCCCAATCAGCACATGATGCAAAGAAAAAGAAAAGAAAAAAGAGGTGCAAGATGGAATTGTCCTTGGGCCCTCCCACCCACCCTTATGTTGTATAAACAAAACAGGACATGCACACTTTAACCAACCCATCAGATTCATTTCAGTGACAGGGTCTGCCACACGACTGTGACTGATATGACGGGTTGGTTTGGACCCCCCCCAAAAAAGAAGCAATTAATCTCTCCTTGCACAAACTGGCTCTACAGAGTAGTATGTATGTATAAAGAAGAAAAAAAAACCACGGTTAGGTGGTATACAATTATGGACGGACTGCCTGCCGAGTGCAGACACAGAGGTAGCCACAGCCGTGAACTACCGTACTGTGTCTGCTGCGACTGGATGATAAATGATATAAAAAATATATATATATCACTACTGCAGCCGGACAGGTATATATTATATATTATATAATGACGGACCTGCTGGACACTGTCTGTCAGCAGAATGAGTTTTATTTTTATAGAATAAAAAAAACAACAACACACAAGTGAAGTCACACGACGAGTGTTTAACTTTTTCAGGCAATCACAATATAAGTATACTACTAACTATACTGGTGGTCAGTGTGGTCAGGTCACTGGTCAGTCACACTGGCAGTGGCACTCCTGCAGCAAAAGTGTGCACTGTTTAATTTTAATATAATATTATGTACTCCTGGCTCCTGCTATAACCTATAACTGGCACTGCAGTGCTCCCCAGTACTCCCCCACAATTATAAGCTGTGTGAGCTGAGCAGTCAGACAGATATATAATATATATAGGTGATGCAGCACACTGGGCTGAGCCTGAGCAGTGCACACAGATATGGTATGTGACTGAGTCACTGTGTGTATCGCTTTTTTCAGGCAGAGAACGGATATATTAAATAAACTGCACTGTCTGGTGGTCACTCACTATATAATATTATGTACTCCTGGCTCCTGCTATAACCTATAACTGGCACTGCAGTGCTCCCCAGTCTCCCCCACAATTATAAGCTGTGTGAGCTGAGCAGTCAGACAGATATATAATATATATAGATGATGCAGCACACTGGGCTGAGCCTGAGCAGTGCACACAGATATGGTATGTGACTGAGTCACTGTGTGTATCGCTTTTTTCAGGCAGAGAACGGATATATTAAATAAACTGCACTGTCTGGTGGTCACTCACTAGTAAACTCTCTGCACTCTCTACACTTCTACAGTACTCCTCCTAGTCCTAAGCTCCAGTAAATCTCTCTCTCTTATAATCTAAATGGAGAGGACGCCAGCCACGTCCTCTCCCTATCAATCTCAATGCACGTGTGAAAATGGCGGCGACGCGCGGCTCCTTATATAGAATCCGAGTCTCGCGAGAATCCGACAGCGTCATGATGACGTTCGGGCGCGCTCGGGTTAACCGAGCAAGGCGGGAGGATCCGAGTCTGCTCGGACCCGTGAAAAAAACCATGAAGTTCGGGCGGGTTCGGATTCAGAGAAACCGAACCCGCTCATCTCATGCCCCTATATACTGCAATACATTACTACACTACATACATCACTACACTACATCCCCTTATATGCTACACCACATCAGTGCACTACATGCCCCTATATACTGCAATACATTACTACACTACATAAATCACTACTACTACTATACTACATCCCCTAGACGCTGAACTACATCACTACACTATATACCCCTATACACTGCACTACATACCCTATATGCTGCACTACATCCGTGCACTACACGCCCCTATATATTGCAATACATTACTACACTACATACCGTATATGTTACACCACATAACTACACTACATCCCCTTATATGCCACACCACATCAGTGCACTACATGCCCCTATATACAGCAATACATTACTACACTACATACATCACTACACTACATCCCCTTATATGCTACACCACATCAGTGCACTACATGCCCCTATATACTGCAATACATTACTACACTACATACCCTATATGCTACACTACATCCCCTTATATGCTACACCACATCAGTGCACTACATGTCCCTATATACTGCAATACATTACTACACTACATACCCAATATGGTACACTACATCCCCTTATATGCTACACCACATCAGTGCACTACATGTCCCTATATACTGCAATACATTACTCCACTACATACCCTATATGCTACACTACATCACTACACTACATCCCCTTATATGCCACACCACATCAGTGCACTACATGCCCATATATACTGCAATACATTACTACACTACATACATCACTACGCTACATCCCCTTATGTGCTACACCACATCAGTGCACTACATGCCCCTATATACAGCAATACATTACTACACTACATACATCACTACACTACATCCCCTTATATGCCACACCACATCAGTGCACTACATGCCTCTATATACTGCACTACTATACTATACTACATACCCTATATGCTACACTACCTCACTACACTACATTCCCTTATATGCTACACCACATCAGTGCACTACATGCCCCTATATACTGCACTACTATACTACACTACATACCCTATATGCTACACTACATCACTACACTGCATCCCCATATATGCTACACCACATCAGTGCACTACATGCCCCTATATACTGCAATACATTACTCCACTACATACATCACTACACTACATCCCCTTATATGCTACACCACATCAGTGCATTCGTGCCACTATATACTGCACTACTATACTACATTCCCTTATGTGCTACACCACATCAGTGCACTACATGCCCCTATACACAGCAATACATTATTACACTACATACATCACTACACTACATCCCCTTATATGCTACACCACATCAGTGCACTACATGTTCCTATATACTGAAATACATTACTACACTACATACCCTATATGCTACACTACATCACTACACTACATCCCCTTATATGCTACACCACATCAGTGCATCTACATGCCCCTACATACTGCAATACATTACTACACTACATACATCACTACACTACATCCCCTTATATGCTACCCCACATCAGTGCACTACATGCTCCTATATACTGAAATACATTACTACACTACATACCCTATATGCTACACTACATCACTACACTACATCCCCTTATATGCTACACCACATCAGTGCATCTACATGCCCCTATATACTGCAATACATTACTACACTACATACATCACTACACTACATCCCCTTATATGCTACACCACATCAGTGCACTACATGCCCCTATATACTGCAATACATTACTACACTACATACCCTATATGCTACACTACATCACTACACTACATCCCCTTAGATGCTACACCACATCAGTGCATCTACATGCCCCTATATACTGCAATACATTACTACACTACATACATCACTACACTACATCCCCTTATATGCTACACCACATCAGTGCACTACATGATCCTATATACTGCAATACATTACTACACTACATACCCTATATGCTACACTACATAACTGCACTACACCCCTATTTGCTACACAACAGCAGTGCATCTACATGCCCCTATATACTGCAATACATTACTACACTACATACATCACTAAACTACATCCCCTTATATGCTAAACTACATCAGTGCATTCATGCCACTATATACTGCACTACTATACTACATTCCCTTATGTGATACACCACATCAGTGCACTACATGCCCCTATATACAGCAATACATTACTACACTACATACATCACTACACTACATCCCCTTATATGCTACACCACATCAGTGCACTACATGCCCCTATATACTGCAATACATTACTCCACTACATACCCTATATGGTACACTACATAACTGCACTACACCCCCTTATATGCTACACCACATCAGTGCACTACATGCCCCTATATACTGCAATACATTACTACACTACATACCCTATATGCTACACTACATCACTACACTACAGCCCCTTATATGCTACACCACATCAGTGTACTACATGCCCCTATATACTGAAATACATTACTACACTACATACATCACTACACTACATCCCCTTATATGCTACACCACATCAGTGCACTACATGCCCCTATATACTGAAATACATTACTACACTACATACCCTATATGCTACACTACATCACTACACTACATCCCCTTAGATGCTACACCACATCAGTGCACTACATGCCCCTATATACTGCAATACATTACTACACTACATACCCTATATGCTACACTACATCACTACACTACATCCCCTAATATGCTACACCACATCAGTGCATCTACATGCCCCTATATACTGCAATACATTACTACACTACATACCCTATATGCTACACTACATCACTACACTACATCCCCTTATTTGCTACACCACATCAGTGCATCTACATGCCCCTATATACTGCAATACATTACTACACTACATACCCTATATGCTACACTACATCATTACACTACATCCCCTTATATGCTACACCACATCAGTGCATCTACATGCCCCTATATACTGCAATACATTACTCCACTACATACATCACTACACTACATCCCCTTATATGCTACGCCACATCAGTGTATTCATGCCCCTATATACTGCACTACTATACTACATTCCCTTATGTGCTACACCACATTAGTGCACTACATGCCCCTATATACAGCAATACATTACTACACTACATACATCACTACACTACATCCCCTTATATGCTACACCACATCAGTGCATCTACATACCCCTATATACTGCAATACATTACTACACTACATACATCACTACACTACATCCCCTTATATGCTACACCACATCAGTGCACTACATGATCCTATATACTGCAATACATTACTACACTACATACCCTATATGCTACACTACATCACTACACTACATCCTCTTATATGCTACACCACATCAGTGCACTACATGCCCCTATATACTGCAATACATTACTCCACTACATACGTCACTACACTACATCCCCTTATATGCTACACCACATCAGTGCATTCATGCCCCTATATACTGCACTACTATACTAGATTCCCTTATGTGCTACACCACATTAGTGCACTACATGCCCCTATATACAGCAATACATTACTACACTACATACATCACTACACTACATCCCCTTATATGCTACACCACATCAGTGCACAACATGCCCCTATATACTGCAATACATTACTCCACTACATACCCTATATGGAACACTACATAACTGCACTACATCCCCTTATATGCTACACCACACCAGTGCATCTACATGCCCCTATATACTGCAATACATTACTACACTACTAGTGATGTGCACCGGAAATTTTTCGGGTTTTGTGTTTTGGTTTTGTGTTCGGTTCCACGGCCGTGTTTTGGATTCGGACGCGTTTTGGCAAAACCTCACGGAAATTTTTTTGTCGGATTCGGGTGTGTTTTGGATTCGGGTGTTTTTTTCAAAAAAACCTAAAAAACAGCTTAAATCATAGAATGTGGGGGTCATTTTGATCCCAAAGTATTATTAACCTCAATAACCATAATTTCCACTCATTTTCAGTCTATTCTGAACACCTCACACCTCACAATATTATTTTTAGTCCTAAAATTTGCACCGAGGTCGCTGGATGGCTAAGCTAAGCGACACAAGTGGCCGACACAAACACCTGGCCCATCTAGGAGTGGCACTGCAGTGTCAGGCAGGATGGCACTTCAAAAAAATAGTCCCCACACAGCACATGATGCAAAGAAAAAAAGAGGTGCACCAAGGTCGCTGTGTGACTAAGCTAAGAGACCCAAGTGGCCAACACAAACACCTGGCCCATCTAGGAGTGGCACTGCAGTGTCAGACAGGATGGCACTTCAAAAAAAATAGTCCCCAAACAGCACATGATGCAAAGAAAAAAAGAGGCGCAATGAGGTAGCTGTGTGACTAAGCTAAGCGACCCAAGTGGCCGACACAAACACCTGGCCCATCTAGGAGTGGCACTGCAGTGTCAGACAGGATGGCACTTCAAAAAAATAGTCCCCAAACAGCACATGATGCAAAGAAAAATGAAAGAAAAAAGAGGTGCAAGATGGAATTGTCCTTGGGCCCTCCCACCCACCCTTATGTTGTATAAACAGGACATGCACACTTTAACGAACCCATCATTTCAGCGACAGGGTCTGCCACACGACTGTGACTGAAATGACTGGTTGGTTTGGGCCCCCACGAAAAAAGAAGCAATCAATCTCTCCTTGCACAAACTGGCTCTACAGAGGCAAGATGTCCACCTCCTCCTCATCGTCCGATTCATCACCCCTTTCACTGTGTACATCCCCCTCCTCACAGATTATTAATTCGTCCCCACTGGAATCCACCATCTCAGGTCCCCGTGTACTTTCTGGAGGCAATTGCTGCTGGTGAATGTCTCCACGGAGGAATTGATTATAATTCATTTTAATGAACATCATCTTCTCCACATTTTCTGGAAGTAACCTCGTACGCCGATTGCTGACAAGGTGAGCGGCTGCACTAAACACTCTTTCGGAGTACACACTGGAGGGAGGGCAACTTAGGTAGAATAAAGCCAGTTTCTGCAAGGGCCTCCAAATTGCCTCTTTTTCCTGCCAGTATACGTACGGACTGTCTGACGTGCCTACTTGGATGCGGTCACTCATATAATCCTCCACCATTCTTTCAATGGTGAGAGAATCATATGCAGTGACAGTAGACGACATGTCAGTAATCGTTGGCAGGTCCTTCAGTCCGGACCAGATGTCAGCACTCGCTCCAGACTGCCCTGCATCACCGCCAGCGGGTGGGCTCGGAATTCTTAGCCTCTTCCTCGCACCCCAAGTTGCGGGAGAATGTGAAGGAGGAGCTGTTGACGGGTCACGTTCCGCTTGACTTGACAATTTTCTCACCAGCAGGTCTTTGAACCCCTGCAGACTTGTGTCTGCCGGAAAGAGAGATACAACGTAGGTTTTAAATCTAGGATCGAGCACGGTGGCCAAAATGTAGTGCTATGATATCAACAGATTGACCACCCGTGAATCCTTGTTAAGCAAATTAAGGGCTCCATCCACAAGTCCCACATGCCTAGCGGAATCGCTCTGTTTTAGCTCCTCCTTCAATGTCTCCAGCTTCTTCTGCAAAAGCCTGATGAGGGGAATGACCTGACTCAGGCTGGCAGTGTCTGAACTGACTTCACATGTGGCAAGTTCAAAGGGTTGCAGAACCTTGCACAATGTTGAAATCATTCTCCACTGCGCTTGAAACAGGTGCATTCCGCCTCCTTTGCCTATATCGTGGCCAGATGTATAGGCTTGAATGGCCTTTTGCTGCTCCTCCATCCTCTAAAGCATATAGAGAGTTGAATTCCACCTCGTTACCACCTCTTGCTTCAGATGATGGCAGGGCAGGTTCAGGTATTTTTGGTGGTGCTCCAGTCTTCTGTACGCGGTGACTGAACGACGAAAGTGGCCCGCAATTCTTCTGGCCACCGACAGCATCTCTTGCACGCCCCTGTCGTTTTTTAAATAATTCTGCACAACCAAATTCAAGGTATGTGCAAAACATGGGACGTGCTGGAATTTGCCCAGATGTAATGCACGCACAATATTGGTGGCGTTGTCCGATGTCACAAATCCCCAGGAGAGTCCAATTGGGGTAAGCCATTCTGCGATGATCTTCCTCAGTTGCCGTAAGAGGTTTTCAGCTGTGTGCCTATTCTGAAAAGCGGTGATACAAAGCGTAGCCTGCCTAGGAACGAGTTGGCGTTTGCGAGATGCTGCTACTGGTGCCGCCGCTGCTGTTCTTGCAGCGGGAGGCAATACATCTACCCAGTGGGCTGTCACAGTCATATAGTCCTGAGTCTGCCCTGCTCCACTTGTCCACATGTCCGTGGTTAAGTGGACATTGGGTACAACTGCATTTTTTAGGACACTGGTGAGTCTTTTTCTGAGGTCTGTGTACATTTTCGGTATCGCCTGCCTAGAGAAATGGAACCTAGATGGTATTTGGTACCGGGGACACAGTACCTCAATCAAGTCTATAGTTGGCTCTGAATTAACGATGGATACCGGAACCACGTTTCTCACCGCCCAGGCTGCCAAGGCCTCAGTTATCCGCTTTGCAGCAGGATGACTGCTGTGATATTTCATCTTCCTCGCAAAGGACTGTTGTACAGTCAATTGCTTACTGGAAGTAGTACAAGTGGTCTTCCGACTTCCCCTCTGGGATGACGATCGACTCCCAGCAGCAACAACAGCAGCGCCAGCAGCAGTAGGCGTTACACTCAAGGATGCATCAGAGGAATCCCAGGCAGGAGAGGACTCGTCAGACTTGCCAGTGACATGGCCTGCAGGATTATTGGCTTTCCTGGGTAAGGAGGAAATTGACACCGAGGGAGTTGGTGGTGTGGTTTGCAGGAGCTTGGTTACAAGAGGAAGGGATTTACTGGTCAGTGGACTGCTTCCGCTGTCACCCAAAGTTTTTGAACTTGTCACTGACTTATGATGAATGCGCTGCAGGTGACGTATAAGGGAGGATGTTCCGAGGTGGTTAACGTCCTTACCCCTACTTATTACAGCTTGACAAAGGCAACACACGGCTTGACACCTGTTGTCCGCATTTGTGTTGAAATAATTCCACACCGAAGAGCTGATTTTTTTTGTATTTTGACCAGGCATGTCAATGGCCATATTCGTCCCACGGACAACAGGTGTCTCCCCGGGTGCTTGACTTAAACAAACCACCTCACCATCAGAATCCTCCTTGTCAATTTCCTCCCCAGCGCCAGCAACACCCATATCCTCATCCTGGTGTACTTCAACACTGACATCTTCAATTTGACTATCAGGAACTGGACTGCGGGTGCTCCTTCCAGCACTTGCAGGGGGCGTGCAAATGGTGGAAGGCGCAAGCTCTTCCCGTCCAGTGTTGGAAAGGTCAGGCATCGCAAACGACACAATTGGACTCTCCTTGGGGATTTGTGATTTCGAAGAACGCACAGTTCTTTGCTGTGCTTTTGCCAGCTTAAGTCTTTTCTTTTTTCTAGCGAGAGGATGAGTGCTTCCATCCTCATGTGAAGCTGAACCACTAGCCATGAACAAAGGCCAGGGCCTCAGCCGTTCCTTGCCACTCCGTGTCGTAAATGGCATATTGGCAAGTTTACGCTTCTCCTCAGACGCTTTTAATTTTGATTTTTGGGTAATTTTACTGAACTTTTGTGTTTTGGATTTTACATGCTCTGTACTATGACATTGGGCATCGGCCTTGGCAGACGACGTTGATGGCATTTCATCGTCTCGGCCATGACTAGTGGCAGCAGCTTCAGCACGAGGTGGAAGTGGATCTTGATCTTTCCCTATTTTTTTAACCTCCACATTTTTGTTCTCCATATTTTAATGTGTGGAATTATATGCCAGTATCAAAAGCAATGGCCTACTACTATATATACTGCGCACAACTAAAAGGCACCACAGGTATACAATGTAGATGGATGGATAGTATACTTAATGGATGACGAGTGTCGACACAGAGGTAGGTACAGCAGTGGCCTACCGTACTGCTATATACAGTATAATGGACCTGGTGGACACTGTCAGCAAACTGCTAAACTAGTCTAAAAAAAAGGCACCACAGGTATACAATGTAGATGGATGGATAGTATACTTAATGGATGACGAGTGACGACACAGAGGTAGGTACAGCAGTGGCCTACCGTACTGCTATATACAGTATAATGGACCTGGTGGACACTGTCAGCAAACTGCTAAACTAGTCTAAAAAAAAGGCACCACAGGTATACAATGTAGATGGATGGATAGTATACTTAATGGATGACGAGTGATGACACAGAGGTAGGTACAGCAGTGGCCTACCGTACTGCTATATACAGTATAATGGACCTGGTGGACACTGTCAGCAAACTGCTAAACTAGTCTAAAAAAAAGGCACCACAGGTATACAATGTAGATGGATGGATAGTATACTTAATGGATGATGAGTGACGACACAGAGGTAGGTACAGCAGTGGCCTACCGTACTGCTATATACAGTATACTGGACCTGGTAGACACTGTCAGCAAACTGCTAAACTAGTCTAAAAAAAAGGCACCACAGGTATACAATGTAGATGGATGGATAGTATACTTAATGGATGACGAGTGACGACACAGAGGTAGGTACAGCAGTGGCCTACCGTACTGCTATATACAGTATACTGGACCTGGTTGACACTGTCAGCAAACTGCTAAACTAGTCTAAAAAAATGCCACCACAGGTATACAATGTAGATGGATGGATAGTATACTTAATGGATGACGAGTGACGACACAGAGGTAGGTACAGCAGTGGCCTACCGTACTGCTATATACAGTATAATGGACCTGGTGGACACTGTCAGCAAACTGCTAAACTAGTCTAAAAAAAGGCACCACAGGTATACAATGTAGATGGATGGATAGTATACTTAATGGATGACGAGTGACGACACAGAGGTAGGTACAGCAGTGGCCTACCGTACTGCTATATACAGTATACTGGACCTGGTAGACACTGTCAGCAAACTGCTAAACTAGTCTAAAAAAAAGGCACCACAGGTATACAATGTAGATGGATGGATAGTATACTTAATGGATGACGAGTGACGACACAGAGGTAGGCACAGCAGTGGCCTACCGTACTGCTATATACTGTATACTGGACCTGGTAGACACTGTCAGCAAACTGCTAAACTAGTCTAAAAAAAAGGCACCACAGGTATACAATGTGACGCGCGGCTGCTTATATAGAATCCGAATCTCGCGAGAATCCGACAGCGGGATGATGACGTTCGGGCGCGCTCGGGTTTACCAAGCCATACGGGAGAATCCGAGTATGGCTCGGACCCGTGTAAAAAGGGTGACGTTCGTGGGGGTTCGGTTTCTCGGAAACCGAACCCGCGCATCACTATACACTACATACATCACTACACTACATCCCCTTATATGCTACACCACATCAGTGCATTCATGCCCCTATATACTGCACTTGTTACGATCCCTGGCACTCAGAACACGGAAGATGTTATGAAGTGAGTCCAGAGCACCAGGACGTAATGCTGGATTTGGTGAAATTGAACGGGAATAGCCCCTGGCACCCTACCTCCGTTGTTTTACCCGTGATGTCAATTCACGCCTGAATGACTATGGTTTCTTGGACCCATGGCAGCCGCGTTTGAAGGGCGGATTAGGTCTGCCCAACTCCGATGCCCCCTCAGGTCTTAAAGAGAGACAAAGCGTGAACTGAGACAGGGTAATAACAAGGGGACCTCTAACTGAAACAACCAAAGCCAGGGGCTACTGACTAGCCTAAAACTTAATGTATGCGCGGCTTGCCGCCAAAGGAAAAGAACAACCAAAAAGATACCACTGTCCACTCCCCCACACGGCACCGCCGAGTTCCGGGGAGGACAGTGGAAGCGGAAACCTCCGCAAATGCACCAATACAAAATAACGCAAATCTAAAGCGGGCTAGGCCGCAACACGCGGCAAAGCCGCTACTCACGAAACCGGGCGAGAACCCAAAACGACAGTTACAGGTTCACAAGGACTAGAAGGATTCCCGGGACCGGCTTGAGAACTCCTGGATACAAGGACACAGGGAGCAGGACGGACCGGATACAGCAGACCAGGAACAGACGTTCACCAGACAGAAACAGCATACAGGAAGCTATCACCGGCGTTTGTGTGAGGCACTGAGGAGGCATATAACAGGGAACCCTCCAATGGGAGTACAGAGCCTAATTAATAAATGTCGTGCAGCTGCCTTGCTGCACGAGCAGGGGAAAACAGGTGTGAATACTTCCTTAATGCAACGGGGAACGCGGTCCGCCTGTCCCCAATGCTATGGACCCGACGGCCCTGAACGCACGGCGTCCTAGCGTTGCCAGGGAGCCGGCGGCTATCGTGCGCCCGGCGTCCCGGCGTTGCTAGGCGCCGTGCGGAGACGGACAGGGAGAGAGGCGCGGCGGCCGTGACCGCTGCTCTGTCAGAGTGCGGGCGAGCACCGCCGCGCCTAACAGCACTACTACACTACATTCCCTTATGTGCTACACCACATCAGTGCACTACATGCCCCTATATACAGCAATACATTACTACACTACAAACATCACTACACTACATCCCCTTATATGCTACACCACATCAGTGCACTACATGCCCCTATATACTGCAATACATTACTCCACTACATACCCTATATGCTACACTACATCACTACACTACATCCCCTTATATGCTACACCACATCAGTGCATCTACATGCCCCTATATACTGCAATACATTACTACACTACATACATCACGACACTACAGCCCCTTATATGCTACACCACATCAGTGCACTACATGCCCCTATATACTGCAATACATTACTACACTACATACCCTATATGCTACACTACATCACTACACTACATCCCCTTATATGCTATACTACATCAGTGCATCTACATGCCCCTATATACTGCAATACATTACTACACTACATACATCACTACACTACATCCACTTATATGCTACACCACATCAGTGCACTACATGATCCTATATACTGCAATACATTACTACACTACATACCCTATATGCTACACTACATCACTACACTGCATCCCCTTATATGCTACACCACATCAGTGCATCTACATGCCCCTATATACTGCAATACATTACTACACTACATACATCACTACACTACATCCCCTTATATGCTACACCACATCAGTGCACTACATGCCCCTATATACTGCAATACATTACTACACTACATACATCACTACACTATATCACTACACTACATCCCCTTATATGCTACACCACATCAGTGCACTACATGCCCCTATATACTGCAATACATTACTATACTACATACATCACTACACTATATCCCCTTATATGCTACACCACATCAGTGCATTCATGCCCCTATATACTGCACTACTATACTACATCCCCTACATGCTGAACTACATCACTACACTACATACCCCTATACACTGCACTACATACCCTATATGCTGCACTACGTCACTACACTACATCCCCTCACATGCTGCACCACATCAGTGCACTACATGTCCCTACATACTGCAATATACTACTACACAACATACCCTATATGGTACACTACATCACTACACTACATCACCCTATACCATACCTCCCAACTGTCCCGATTTTCGCGGGACAGTCCCGTTTTTTGGGGACTGTCCTGCTGTCCCACCCGCGGGTCGCAGTGTCCCGCGGTGGGGGGGACAGTTGGGAGGCTCTGTCTCTCGCTGCCCTGCTTAGCAGAGCAGCGGTGAATAGACGCTGTGCGCATGCGCACAGCGTCTATTCAGTGCAGACAGGGGGAGAGGAGGCATGCCAGCGGCTCACGGAGCGCTGGGCATGCCCCCTCAGTGACGAAATCGGGGGGCGTGACTCGCGATCGCGGGTCCTCCCGCGAAGCCACACCCATTTTCCATAGGCCACGCCCCTTTTTCGGCGCGCGTGTGTCCCTCTTTCATGCAGCACAAAGTTGGGAGGTATGCCCTATACACTGCAATACATTACTACACTACATACCCTATATGTTACACTACATCACTACACTACATCCCCTTATATGCTACACCACATCAGTGCACTACATGTCCCTACATACTGCAATACACTACTACACAACATACCCTATATGGTACACTACATCACTACACTACATCCCCATATACACTGCAATACATTACTACACTACATACCCTATATGATACACTACATCACGAACACTACATTGCCTTATATGCTACACCACATCAGTGCACTACATGCCCCTATATACTGCAATACACTACTACACTACATACATCACTACACTACATCCTCCTATAAGCTGCACCAAATCCCCCCATCTGGGAGGTAAAGCGGAGGTTATACTGGTAACCAGGAGCACAGTGCCGATAATAAAGTCTGTCTTTACACTCAGCACAAAGCTGCTGTAGTGATACTCGGTGAGAGCTGGAGGTTGTCCAGGACTTTCGTTTCCACTGTCAAGTGTATAGCAGCTTGTTATCGGTTGGTGCCGTGCAGGCAGCCGGGATCATAGCCTGCTGAAAAACACAGCACCAACAGCTCGCTTCTATAGCTTGCACGGTGCACTGCACACTAGTCACAGCATTGCATGGCAAAGAAGAAAGTTTAAGACAGTAGCCAGCATAGGAGAGATCCCAGGTACTGGAGATCACCCGCACAGCGTCGGAGATAGCTGCAGTCAGACAGGTGGGTCAGAGACACTGCCCCGGGAGCCGTCTGCTGTCTCAGTAGAGCAGCACAGCACTGCCGGTAAAACACAAAAACAAACCCTGCTCCTCTGTAACTCCTCAGCACCCCCTCAAATCCTGCACCCGGGGCACATGCCCCCTTAGCCCCCCCTAGTTACGGCCCTGCAAAATGTATAAGGCCAGGGCCTCATAGACAAAGCACCAGGCAGGGGCACCGCACAATATTCCCTTCACTGGTGCCACCAAAAGTCTCATGGTAGGAAGTGGGCAGGAGACCATCCTGCAATGCGCGGCGAGGGCAGAGCGGTGAGATAGGTTACAGACCGGAGTTATGATTCAGGGGGCTTATTTTCAGCCACGATTCTAGCTGTGCGGAGCGCTGTACAGACAACTCTACAGGAATGACCAGGTCTGAGCTATTAGAGACACCTTCCTATAGCACTGCATCAAAGTCACCACATGTCCAATCAGTGATATTCAGTCCATATAACAAATGGTAATTTCCGCAGTGTGATACATTTCTTCTGTACTTCTTCTTTATATTGGGCCTAATTCGGACCTGATCGCTCCTCTGCGAGGTCTGCAATCGGATAGTCTCCACCCAGACAGAGTGAATACTTGCACCGTGCACGAAAAACTTTGCAAACGCTGCTCAGCTGAAAATCCGTTCACAACTGACTCGCCATGTAATGATTTCTCCAGTCTGTGCAGTGTGTGCGCAGCCCAGGACTTACTCCTACAGTGCGATGAAAACAGGCTGATCGGGGCCGGAGCTGACGTCACACACCCGCCCTGAAAACACTTGGGAACGCCCGCGTTATTCCTGACACTCCCAGAAAACGTCCAGTTACCACCTACAAACGTCCGCTTCCTCTCAATCAACCTACGTACAATCTATATTCCCTACCACATGTACACACACACACACACACACACACACACACACACACCATACTTGCCTACCCTCCCGGAATGGCCGGGAGGCTCCCGAAAATCGGGTGACCCTCCCAGCCCCCCGGAAAGGTGGGCAAGCCTCCCGCTTTCCCCCTCGGCCGCCCGCAGCAGTGAACAAGTAGGCGGGCCGAGGGGGTCCGATGACGCGAATCGCGCCGAATCGCGTCATTGTAGCTCCGCCCCCCGCTATGCAGCGCCTCGTTTCTCGGCAGAGCACAGCGGGGGGTGGAGTCACGATGACGCGACCCTGATGCAACGCCCCCGGACCGCCCATCCTGCTGCCGGTCCACGCCCCCGAACCACCCGTCCTGCTGCCGGCCACGCCCCCATTCACCTACAACGCTGCCTCCTCCCGGAGGAGGAGGCAGCAAAGTAGGTAAGCCTGACACACACACACACACACACACACACACACACACACACACACACACACACACAGTCACGCTAGGGTTAATTTTTTTGCAGCCAATTAACCTACCAGTATATATTTGGGGGGTGGGAGGAAACCGGAGAACCCGGAGGAAACCCACGCAAGTACGGGGAAAAAATACAAACTCCACACAGTTAGGGCCGTGGTGGGTATCAAACCCATGACCTCAGCGCTGTGAGGAGCTGACATGTGTCATGCATTAACATGTCAAAAAGTAAAACAGACATGTCATCAATTATTGAAATTTGCAATTAAAAATTAATGAGTAAAAGGGGTGCAGATCGGTCTGTAGCGGTACAAGGGAGTGACGGCGGAGCCAGGCTTGTGTACCTGGACTGTGACTGTCGCTGGGTTAGCTCCAGCAGGAGTATAACACCGGCCGCGTGCTGTGTGGTGCGTATGACCTGGTAGTACTATAGGAATCGCAGGCCTGTGCGTCACTGGACAATGGGCTTAATTCAGACCTGATCGCTCGCTAGCTACTTTTTGCAGCGCTGCAATCAGATAGTCGCCGCCCATAGGGGAGTGAATTTTCGCTTTGCAAGTGTGCGATCGCCTGTGCAGCCGAGCGGTATAAAAAGGTTTTGTGTAGTTTCTGAGTTGCCCAGGACTTACTCAGCCGCTGCGATCACTTCAGCCTGTCCGGTCCCGGAATTGACGTCAGACACCCGCCCTGCAAACGCCTGGACACGCCTGTGTTTTTCCAACCACTCCCAGAAAACGGTCAGTTGCCACCCACAAACGCATTCTTCCTGGGAATCTTCTTGCGATCGGCCGTGCGAATGGATTCTTCGTTAAATCCATCGCTCAGCAACGATCCGCTTTGTACCCGTACAACGCACCTGCGCATTGTGTTGCATACGCAGGCGCAGTTGCGACCTGATCGCAGCGCAGCAATAAAACCTAGCGTGCGATCAGGTCTGAATGTTACACACGGAATCAGGAGACAGCAGTGTACTCCTACCTAATAAGCAGGATACCTCTATAATAGCTGCGTCTGCTTCTCACTATAATCTGGCCGCTCTTCCCCGGCGGATTGCTGAGCGTTATCTGAATGAAGCTATTAGCGCAGTGTGTTAATCTCTAGCCTGCTGAGCCCAGACAAGGACAGTGCGCATCAGAACCGCCAATTCCACATGACTCTATCACAGGAACAACTATTATCCTGTTGTAGAACATTGTTTCCTAGATTGAATGCTGCAGTAAAATTATTTTGTCGCCTTCTCTGCATCATAACACAGGAGAATTAGAAGGAGCCTCTGGTACAAAGTATCACAGAAACTACTTGGAAAACAGCTAATTTCATAAAGCAGATAATGGGGGAATTCAGTTATCCGCAATAAAATCCCTGGGGGTTATTCAATTATCCCCAATAGTCTGCGCTATCTGGGATTTTGTTTCACCTGCCCGGATGCAGGAGAAACCATCCCGGATACATTCCCCGATAAGATTTTGCGGCCGCAATAACACATGGATCGGGGAACTTATCCCGGATCATCTGTGTGTTCGCACTAAGGGGCAGATGTACTTTATCTGTCTCCACTTTATCACTCTCCAAAGCTTAGCACATCTGCCCGATAGCGGGCAAATTGTACAATCAAAAAAAGGGCATTAATTGCGCAAAAAATTGTGAAAAACCCCGAATAGGCCTTGGAGGAGGAAAATAAACAAATGCCAATTTCTTTAGAAACGGAACATAAACATGGAGGCCTGCGCTGCTCGTGTTATTGACGCAAGTCTGCTGAGGCCTGCCGTGTCCAATCATCTTTCAGGGATTTTTAGTGGTGGATTAAGGTTTGTGGAGCCCCAGAACAAATAACTTGTGGGGGTCTCTACCAATAAAATGACCAAAATGATATACTGGCAATGTTATTATTATTATGTACTGTATATGTAAATTCACCCAGCACCACAAATGTGTTGAACACTCTGTAGTGCCCCCAGTTCACATTATGCCACACAGATACCCCAGTTCACATTGTGCCACACAGAAGCCCCAGTTCACATTATGCCACACAGAAGCCCCCAGTTCACATTGTGCCACACAGAAGCCCCAGTTCACATTATGCCACACAGAAGCCCCAGTTCACATTGTGCCACACAGAAGCCCCAGTTCACATTATGCCACACAGAAGCCCCAGTTCACATTATGCCAAAGTGAAGCCCCAGTTCACATTATGGCACACAGAAGCCCCAGGTCACATTATGCCACACAGAAGCCCCAGGTCACATTATGCCACACAGAAGCCCCCAGTTCACATTATGCCATACAGAAGCCCCAGTTCACATTATGCCAAAGTGAAGCCCCAGTTCACATTATGGCACACAGAAGCCCCAGTTCACATTATGCCACACACTGCCCCCAGTTCACATTGTGCCACACAGAAGCCCCAGTTCACATTATGCGACACAGAAGCTCCAGTTCACATTTTGCCACACAGAAGCCCCAGTTCATATTGTGCCACACAGAAGCCCCTGTTCACATTATGGCGCACAGAAGCGCCAGTTCACATTATGCCACACAGATACCCCAGTTCACATTGTGCCACACAGAAGCCCCTGTTCACATTATGCCACACAGAAGCCCCAGTTCACATTATGCCACACAGAAGCCCCAGTTAACATTGTGCCACACAGAAGCCCCCAGTTCACATTGTGCCACACAGAAGCCTTCAGTTCACATTGTGCCACACAGAAGCCCCCAGTTCACATTGTGCCACACAGAAGCCCCCAGTTCACATTATGCCACACAGAAGCCCCCAGTTCACATTATGCCACACAGTAGCCCCCAGTTCACATTGTGCCACACAGAAGCCCCAGGTCACATTATGCCACACAGAAGCCCCCAGTTCACATTATGCCATACAGAAGCCCCAGTTCACATTATGCCAAAGTGAAGCCCCAGTTCACATTATGGCACACAGAAGCCCCACTTCACATTATGCCACACACTGCCCCCAGTTCACATTGTGCCACACAGAAGCCCCAGTTCACATTATGCCACACAGAAGCTCCAGTTCACATTTTGCCACACAGAAGCCCCAGTTCATATTGTGCCACACAGAAGCCCCTGTTCACATTATGGCGCACAGAAGCACCAGTTCTCATTATGCCACACAGATACCCCAGTTCACATTGTGCCACACAGAAGTCCCAGTTCACATTATGCCACACAGAAGCTCCAGTTCACATTATGCCACACAGAAGCCCCAGTTAACATTGTGCCACACAGAAGCACCAGTTCACATTATGCCACACAGAAGCCCCAGTTAACATTGTGCCACACAGAAGCCCTAGTCCACATTATGCCACACAGAAGCCCCCAGTTCACATTATGCCACACAGAAGCCCCCAGTTCACATTATGCCACACAGAGGCCCCAGTTCACATTATGCCACACAGAGGCCCCAGTTCACATTATACCTCAGTGCTATAGCCATGTGAGGGGGGGAAGGGGGGGCCTGGGTGGCTGCCCCAGCTGCCCTGTTTATTTAGCACTGCCGTCTTTTGGAATGCCTCCCAGAAAAGTGTCACATATCCACATTTGATGTAGTGCAGTGGGACCACCCATTTTAATTGTAAGGGAAAGATGTATCTAGCCTTGGAGAGAGATAAAGTGGAGAGAGATAAAGTATCAGTCAATCAGCTCCTACTTGTCATTTTTCAAGCCCCACCTGTAACATGGCATTTAGGAGCTGATTGGCTGGTACTTTATCTCTCTCCACTTTATCACTCTCCAAGGTTTAGTACATCTGCCCTAAAGTGAGAAGTTGCCTAAGGCAACCAACAAGCCTCTACTGTCATGTATCTGGTACAGTCTTTGACATCACAGGTAGAACCAGATTGGGTGCTTTGGGCAGCTACTCCCCCTTTATCTCTCTCCAAGGCTTGGTACACCTCACCAATAGTCTTTGTACTGTATGTGGTCACAGGAACAGGCCTGAAAATCACACGGTGCCTTCACAAGCCGCGGAGAGACAGCTGTGTGAACTCTATTGGGATGGTTCTTTCCCTGAGACATTGGAGCTGGATGGGTTTTGTCTTGTTCTGTTATACAGAGAAGACCTAGTCAGCAGAATGTGCAGTGCGTGCAGGACTGAGGCGTGAGCCCATGTATTACATCCAGATGTCTCGCTTCTGCTATAACACACAATAGCATAATCCTGTAGCAGTTTCTCTCCCCTCCCTGATAGAAGTGCAGGGGAAAGTTTCCAGTGGACCCGGCCCTGTTTGGAGCAGAATATGAGGACATTCTATGTGGAATGCATCCACTTTTTAGAAATACTAGACTGCCACCTAGTGTCCAGTCAGAAGCTTGATTTTGTCTTTGGTCCTGTAGCAGAGTCTTATAGGTCTGCAATGTGACAGGGTATTTATACCGGCTTTTGTGCTGTTGCGTGTTGTTGTTGTGTACACTTGTTAACCATCCCCCATTTCTGTGACTGTCCCTAGATTTATACCTCACTTCGTAGTCTCCTGAGTCCCCGGAGACGCCCCGGATATAACAGCCATATTGCTGAGCTATTGAGACGAGCAGGACCGGGTTGCCATAGAGAAACTCTTGGATAGTCTGTGGGCTTAATTCAATTAAGGATGAATTGCAGATGATGGTCGCCATATGCCGATGTGACGGCACTGGAATATTGGCAACGGCTCCTTAAAGTACTTCAATTTTGCCCCAATATTTTTTTTTTTAATGCAAAATTTTTATTGAAGAGATGTCGAATAAATCGATACAGGTCAAACAGGAGACAATGACACCAAATAACTTCAAAAGAACACACATGATATCACATAGGATATGTAGAAACATAGAAATAAGGGGCGCATCAGCATTACAATAGAAGTTTCGACAACAGATTTTCTGTAATTTAACGATAGTCGAGAAGAGAAGAAGAAAGAGAAGATCAGAGATGAAAAGAGGAAGAAAAAGAGGAGAGGGAGGGTGGGGAAGGAAAAGGAGACTACTTAGGGGGTGTTCACGGTTAGATTGCTACATAGATGATGGCCATAACCACCATCATGCCTAAACACAGGGTACAAATGCTCGATGAGTTTGGCACCTAAACAATAAGGCTTTGATACAGTAAATCACACTCGGGAAAGAGAGGTTTTAGCATAATTGAACCAGGGTTCCCATGTTCTCATATATTTGTCCGACCTATCACGCAAAGAAGCTGTGATTTTCTCCATCGTGGAGATATACCAAATTTTGGACAGTACCATACTCATGGGAGGGATACTGGGCTTTTTCCAGCATTTAGCCAACACACACCTGGCAGCATGAAGGATGTGGAGTACAAGGCAGTTCGTGCGATTGCAAATATTAGACAAAGGCCCAGTAAGGCCGTCCAAGGACCCAGTGTAACTTGGGTGCCAAGAACAGATCCAATAAGGGTCTCCACTTGTCCCAGAAAAGACGGATTTTGGGGCAGGACCACCAGATGTGTTTGATGTCTCCAATCTGACCACACTCTTGCCAGCACAATGGGGAGGACCCAGGGAAAATCCTATGCAATGTCGCTGGGACCAGATACCATCTGGTATATACTTTATAGGAGTTTTCCTTTACTAAGGAGGAAATAGAGGATTTGGCGACATTTTGCCTAATGATCTCCAGGAATCCTCCCCAGGTGGGGGGCCCAAGTCCTGCTCCCATTTACTTTCATTAGGCAGAGTGTCTGCTGAGTTCAGTGAGCGTAACAAACTATACAATATAGAGATAATACCTTGTCGTGTAGGAGAGTAAACACAGAGTCGCTCAAAAGGGATAAGTTGGCGATTGACCTTGGACTTTGGGAGGGAGCTCAAGAAAGAGCGGAGTTGTAGAAATTCGTAAAGAACAGGTTGGGTGATACCATATTTGTCACCTAAAGTGTTTAAGGAGCACCAGGAAGTACCCTCAATAAAATAAAAAACCAGTTCCGGACGTGGGTTCAGGTGGAACCGCGAATGGGAACATAGGAGGGAGCCAGGAGGGAAATCCTGGTTATCCCAGATAGGAGTGATGGGGGATGGGAAAGTAGAGAGACCATAGTGCCGAATGCAGAAAGACCATAGGGAGCAAGTGAGTTTTGTAGTGGGAGCGCACGCCTGTATCCTCTGATGAGGCTTAATAGGTGTAAGTAAGGAAACTATAGTGGAAACCTTGGCCGACAAAAGTTCAATTTGTATCCAGGGTAAGTGGGGTTTTTGAAGGAACCAGGCAAGTGCCTGGCTCAGGTGAGTGGCATGATAGTATTTGCGAATATCCGGTAAACCTCTGCCTCCAGCTACCGGGTCCCTTATCAGGGTGGAAGTCTTAACTCTAGGGGGTTTACCAGACCATATGAATTTTAAGAAGAGTTTCTGCATTCGACACAGAGCCTCTGCGGGGATGCGTACCGGGATTGTTTGGATCAGATATAAAAGCCTGGGTAAGATGTTCATTTTCACAGAGACTATACGTCCAAACCAGGACATGATCTGTTTGTCCCAAGCTCGTAGATCAGATTCAATACAATCAAAAAGGGTTGGGAAATTTTCGGAATACAGGGACCCATAGGAACTCGTGATAAACGCACCTAAATATTTAATTTTCTTGGAGCGCCAAGAGAAATTAAAGTTAGTGGCAAGGAGAGACCTGGTGTCCTCACTGAGATGCAAGGGAAGGGCTTCCGACTTGGAGTAGTTGATGCGGTACCCTGAATAATGAGAATATGATGATAGAGTTTTAAATAGATTAGGGCTGGATGTATGGGGAGAGGAGAGGGTTAACAGGACATCATCCGCAAATAATGATAATTTAAACTCCACATCCTCTACTAGAATACCTTTAATATCAGGGTTCGCTCTAACCATACATGCCAGGGGTTCGATAGTCATAGCAAAAATCAATGGTGACAAGGGGCACCCCTGGCGCGTACCGTTGGAAATTTAGACTAGACAAGAGTTCTTGCCATTTACCCGAATTCTGGCTGAAGGGTTAGAGTAAAGGGCCTGGATGCCCTGGAGTAGGCTTCCTCCCAGGCCGAACCTACGCAAGGTGGCAAACATGAAGGGCCATAATATTTTATCAATAGCCTTCTCCGCATCAAGCGAGAGAAGGATAGAAGGCATTTTAGCTTTGTTAATAAGATGAACTACGTTAACAGTTCTTCGGGTATTATCTCTCGCCTGTCGGCCCGGGATGAAGCCCACCTGGTCAGCATGTATCAATTGCGGGAGAACTGAATTTAATCTCAGGGCCAGGATTTTGGCAAACAGTTTAATATCATTATTTAACAGGGAGATAGGGCGATAACTAGAACACGAGTAGAGGTCTTTCCCTGGTTTGTGAATTAAGACAATCCGAGCCTCCAATGTACGGGGGGACAAAGGATCACCCTTCAGAAAACCGTTAAAGAGCCTGCAAAGGTGGGGTAGGAGTATCCCCCTGAACTTCTTGAAATACATAACAGACATACCATCAGGTCCAGGGGCCTTGCCTGGTTTCTGAATCTTAAGGGCATTATCTATTTCTTCAATAGTTATCTCCGAACCTAACTTAGAAACCACCGGAGCACTTAACGACAGTAAATTGCATTTGTCCAAAACAGACTCAATCCCCTCGCTAAATCTCAGTGAAGGTGAGGAAGCCGCATCCGCATTATATAGCGATTTATAGTATTCCTCAAATTCTCTAAGAATAGGTCAGGCTCATGTGTCAATACCCCTTGTTTAGTACGGATGGACAAGATATTCTTGGAGGAGATTTGGGCTCTCAGCTTCCTGGCAAGAAGTTTGTCAGCCTTATCCCCTTTTTCGTAATAAATCTGATTGAGGCGCCTAAGGCATTGTTCCGTCTTATGAGAGAGCAACATATTGAGTTCACCCCTAACTTTAAGTAGCCGATCCAAATCAGCTCGGCGTAGGGAGGACCTACGAATCCCTTCCAGACGATGGAGCTGATCAGTCAACTCCAAAATCTTCTGGGAGCGTTGTTTAGTAAGCCTAGCTGCGATCTGTATGAAGTGGCCCCGAAGGACTGCCTTATGAGCCTCCCACAGGGTCATATCGGACATACCAGGGGTCTGATTCAAGTTAAAGTAATCAGTCAATACCTGAGAGATTTGTGGCAGAACATCAGTATGCTGGAGAAGGGCATCATTAAGGGACCAGGAGGGAGGAGAAAGGGTGCGGGACAAACCCGAGAGGGTCAAAGATACCGGGGCATGGTCAGACCATGTAATTGGGTGAATAGAACATTTTTGGATCTTAGAGGTTAAATCTCTCCCAGTCATAATCATGTCAATCCTCATATAAAGATTATGCACTGGTGAAAAAAAGGTATAGTCCTTGATTAAGGGGTCATGGACTCTCCAAGAATCAAAGAGTAGGTGGTTTTTAAGTAATGACAACAGGGCTCTAGAATTACGATTGCTTGTATGGGACTGGGAGGGGGGAAGGGGGTGGGAGCGATCGAGGCTGTGGTGGAGTATGGTATTGAAATCTCCTGCCATTAAAACCTCACCTTTTCTATATTGGGCAATCTTGGAGTCTAAGGAAGCAAAGAATGAGGCCTGATTAGCATTAGCGGCATAGACATTAATCAGAGTTATGGGGACAGTATTAAGTTTGCCCACAATAATGAGAAATCTACCCTTTTTATCTCTAATAATTTTCTCTGACTCTAAATGTACGTGGGCGGGGAACATTATGGCGACCCCCCGTTTCTTCTGGGAGTGATCGCATGCATGTATAACTACTGGGTGACGTCTAGATCGCCATTCGGGATGGGAAGTACCTCTGAAATGTGTCTCCTGAAGGAACACCAGATCTCCCCCAACCTGTTTTAGAAAAATAAGTAATTTAGTCCTTTTCTGGGGGCTATTAAGACTAGTGATGTGCACCGGACATTTTTCGGGTTTTGTGTTTTGGTTTTGGATTCGGTTCTGCGGCCGTGTTTTGGATTCGGACGCGTTTTGGCAAAACCTCACCGAAATTTTTTTGTCGGATTCGGGTGTGTTTTGGATTCGAGTGTTTTTTTTCAAAAAACCCTAAAAAACAGCTTAAATCATAGAATTTGGGGGTCATTTTGATCCCATAGTATTATTAACCTCAATAACCATAATTTCCACTCATTTCCTGTCTATTCTGAACACCTCACACCTCACAATATTATTTTTAGTCCTAAAATTTGCACCGAGGTCGCTGGATGGCTAAGCTAAGCGACACAAGAGGCCGACACAAACACCTGGCCCATCTAGGAGTGACACTGCAGTGTCAGGCATGATGGCACTTCAAAAAAATAGTCCCCAAACAGCACATGATGCAAAGAAAAAAAGAGGCGCACCAAGGTCGCTGTGTGACTAAGCTAAGCGACACAAGTGGCCGACACAAAGACCTGGCCCATCTAGGAGTGGCACTGCAGTGTCAGGCAGGATGACACTTCAAAAAAATTGTCCCCAAACAGCACATGATGCAAAGAAAAATGAAAGAAAAAAGAGGTGCAAGATGGAATTGTCCTTGGGCCCTCCCACCCACCCTTATGTTGTATAAACAGGACATGCACACTTTAACGAACCCATCATTTCAGCGACAGGGTCTGCCACACGACTGTGACTGAAATGACTGGTTGGTTTGGGCCCCCACCAAAAAAAGAAGCAATCAATCTCTCCTTGCACAAACTGGCTCTACAGAGGCAAGATGTCCACCTCATCATCATCCTCCGATTCCTCACCCCTTTCACTGTGTACATCCCCCTCCTCACAGATTATTAATTCGTCCCCACTGGAATCCACCATCTCAGGTCCCTGTGTACTTTGTGGAGGCAATTGCTGCTGGTGAATGTCTCCACGGAGGAATTGATTCTAATTCATTTTGATGAACATCATCTTCTTCACATTTTCTGGAAGTAACCTCGTACGCCGATTGCTGACAAGGTGAGCAGCTGCACTAAACACTCTTTCGAAGTACACACTGGAGGGAGGGCAACTTAGGTAGAATAAAGCCAGTTTGTGCAAGGGCCTCCAAATTGCCTCTTTTTCCTGCCAGTATACGTACGGACTGTCTGACGTGCCTACTTGGATGCGGTCACTCATATAATCCTCCACCATTCTTTCAATGGTGAGAGAATCATATGAAGTGACAGTAGACGACATGTCAGTAATCGTTGGCAGGTCCTTCAGTCCGGACCAGATGTCAGCACTCGCTCCAGACTGCCCTGCATCACCGCCAGCGGGTGGGCTCGGAATTCTTAGCCTTTTCCTCGCACCCCCAGTTGCGGGAGAATGTGAAGGAGGAGATGTTGACGGGTCACGTTCCGCTTGACTTGACAATTTTCTCACCAGCAGATCTTTGAACCTCTGCAGACTTGTGTCTGCCGGAAAGAGAGATACAACGTGGGTTTTAAATCTAGGATCGAGCACGGTGGCTAAAATGTAGTGCTCTGATTTCAACAGATTGACCACCCGTGAATCCTGGTTAAGCGAATTAAGGGCTCCATCCACAAGTCCCACATGCCTAGCGGAATCGCTCTGTTTTAGCTCCTCCTTCAATGTCTCCAGCTTCTTCTGCAAAAGCCTGATGAGGGGAATGACCTGACTCAGGCTGGCAGTGTCTGAACTGACTTCACGTGTGGCAAGTTCAAAGGGTTGCAGAACCTTGCACAACGTTGAAATCATTCTCCACTGCGCTTGAGTCAGGTGCATTCCCCCTCCTTTGCCTATATCGTGGCCAGATGTATAGGCTTGAATAAAAAATATGTAAAAAGTAACTTGCGCCCTAGCTTCAACTCGGCAGATCACCAAAAAAGAGCACCACTCCTTTATAGATACAATAGAAACACAGAGGCGATCTCCCAGCGATGCTACTATACGTTCCAAGTCCGTGTGTATTCCTGTTCCTCAAACAGAGAACATAATATGTGACATGTCCATTAGCAAATATCCAATGTTTTCACAGATGACTTCTAAGGTCACTATCTTTCAGTGACTGACCTGTACTAAATGCGATGCATTCCCATAAAGGTTTCTTTCACACTTCATATACCAAAATTCTTCTAACACACGGTCTATTGGTACCAGGCTTACCTTTATGATAAGCCCTATATGCGCTGAAAGATATCTTTTTCCAGTCCCGGTTGATATCTGGACTTCCGCTACCTCCACAGAAATGGCTCCAAATGACAGCAGACGGTGAAAAAAAGTCTATTTTATTCCAAAAAACATTATCCCGCAACAATGCAGGGATAAAAGATAAAAACAATAATAACAATAAAATACAAGGAGTACCCTATATTACGAATAGCAGGACCACTTCCAATGATACTGGTAGGATGGATTTAGGTAAAATGTTCCCAACTATAAGGGGTTTAAAAAGGGAAAAACTACGCATTGGTATTTTAAGGGGGACTTTGGGCCATATTCTTCCATGGTGGTTGGCAATACTTTGTGGGTAATCTGTTTTTCACTCACTGCAATACCCCCACAGGTCTCCTCCACTGCACACACAGAAGGTCACTGCACATAAGCTCCATCACAGAATTGGCCGGTACACTGCACAAAGGCCCCTCACTGCAATACCCCCACAGGTTTCCTCCACTGCACACACAGAAGGTCACTGCACATAAGCTCCATCACAGAATTGGCCGGTACACTGCACAGAGGCCCCTCACTGCAATACCCCCACAGGTTTCCTCCACTGCACACACAGAAGGTCACTGCACATAAGCTCCATCACAGAATTGGCCGGTACACTGCACAGAGGCCCCTCACTGCAATACCCCCACAGGTTTCCTCCACTGCACACACAGAAGGTCACTGCACATAAGCTCCATCAAAAAATTATAGGGGCGTGGCTTCACAGGGAAGGGGCGTGGCCACAAAATAATAGCAATTCATACTACGGTGCACAGTAGTCTACATTATTCAAATTACGCTGCACAGTAGCGCCACTACACCAGGTAGAGCCCCTTTTATACATTACAGCAGACAGCGTCCCCCTTTTTACACATTACGGCAGCCAGTCCCCCTTTTTACACATTGCGGCAGCCAGGACCCCTTTTTACACATTGCGGCAGCCAGGGCCCCTCTTTACACATTGCGGCAGCCAGGCCCCCTTTTTACACATTGCGGCAGCCAGGACCCCATTTTACACATTGCGGCAGCCAGGCCCCCTTTTTACACATTGCGGCAGCCAGGACCCCTTTTTACACATTGCAGGAGCCAGGACCCCTTTTTACACATTGCGGCAGCCAGGCCCCCTTTTTACACATTACGGCAGCCAGTCCCCCTTTTTACACATTGCGGCAGCCAGGACCCCTTTTTACACATTGCGGCAGCCAGGCCCCCTCTTTACACATTGCGGCAGCCAGGCCCCCTCTTTACACATTGCGGCAGCCAGGCCCCCTCTTTACACATTACGGCAGCCAGTCCCCCTTTTTACTAGAGATGAGCGGGTTCGGTTCCTCGGAATCCGAACCCCCCCGAACTTCACGCTTTTTACACGGGTCCGAGGCAGACTCGGATCTTCCCGCCTTGCTCGGCTAACCCGAGCGCGCCCGAACGTCATCATCCCGCTGTCGGATTCTCGCGAGGCTCGTATTCTATCGCGAGACTCGGATTCTATATAAGGAGCCGCGCGTCGCCGCCATTTTCACACGTGCATTGAGATTGATAGGGAGAGGACGTGGCTGGCGTCCTCTCCGTTTAGAATAGAGAGTGAGACACTTGATTTACTGGAGCATTAGGAATTTAGGAGTACTCAGAGAGTGCAGAGTTTTGCTGATAGTTATACTAGTGACCACCAGTTTTATTTATTATTTAATATAATCCGTTCTCTGCCTGAAAAAAAACGATACACAGTCACATACCATATCTGTGCTCAGCCTCAGTGTGCTGCATGATAATATCATCTATGTATATCTGACTGTGCTGAGTAGTGCTCACTGCTCACACAGCTTAATTGTGGGGGAGACTGGGGAGCAGTTATAGCAGGAGTACATATTTAACAGTGCACACTTTTGCTGCCAGAGTGCCAGTGTGACTGACCAGCAGTGACCACCAGTATATTGTCTGCCTGAAAAAGTTAAACACTCGTGTGGTGTTTTTTTTTTTAATTCTATAAACGCATTCTGCTGACAGTGTCCAGCAGGTCCGTCATTCATTATATTTCTATCTTCTTCATACTAGTAGTTTAGGAGTCTGCAGTGCTGACAGTGTCCAGCAGGTCCGTCATTATACAATATATACCTGTCCTGCAGTAGTGATATATATATATTTTTTATATCATTATCATCCAGTCTATACTAGCAGACGCGCAGTACGGTAGTCCACGGCTGTAGCTACCTCTGTGTCGGCAGTCGCTCGTCCATAATTGTACACCTACCTGTGGTGTTTTTTTCCCCCCCATCTTCTTCATACTAGTAGTTTAGGAGTCTGCAGTGCTGACAGTGTCCAGCAGGTCCGTCATTATATAATATATACCTGTCCTGCAGTAGTGATATATATATATTTTTTATATCATTATCATCCAGTCTATACTAGCAGACGCGCAGTACGGTAGTCCACGGCTGTAGCTACCTCTGTGTCGGCAGTCGCTCGTCCATAATTGTATACCTACCTGTGGTGTTTTTTTTTTTTTTCCATCTTCTTCATACTAGTAGTTTAGGAGTCTGCAGTGCTGACAGTGTCCAGCAGGTCCGTCATTATACAATATATACCTGTCCTGCAGTAGTGATATATATATATTTTTATATCATTATCATCCAGTCTATACTAGCAGACGCGCAGTACGGTAGTCCACGGCTGTAGCTACCTCTGTGTCGGCAGTCGCTCGTCCATAATTGTATACCTACCTGTGGTGGGTTTTTTTTTTCCATCTTCTTCATACTAGTAGTTTAGGAGTCTGCAGTGCTGACAGTGTCCAGCAGGTCCGTCATTATACAATATATACCTGTCCTGCAGTAGTGATATATATATATTTTTTATATCATTATCATCCAGTCTATACTATCAGACGCGCAGTACGGTAGTCCACGGCTGTAGCTACCTCTGTGTCGGCAGTCGCTCGTCCATAATTGTATACCTACCTGTGGTGGGTTTTTTTTTTCCATCTTCTTCATACTAGTAGTTTAGGAGTCTGCAGTGCTGACAGTGTCCAGCAGGTCCGTCATTATACAATATATACCTGTCCTGCAGTAGTGATATATATATATTTTTTATATCATTATCATCCAGTCTATACTAGCAGACGCGCAGTACGGTAGTCCACGGCTGTAGCTACCTCTGTGTCGGCAGTCGCTCGTCCATAATTGTATACCTACCTGTGGTGGTTTTTTTTTTTTACATCTTCTTCATACTAGTAGTTTAGGAGTCTGCAGTGCTGACAGTGTCCAGCAGGTCCGTCATTATACAAAATATACCTGTCCTGCAGTAGTGATATATATATATATATTTTATATCATTATCATCCAGTCTATACTAGCAGACGCGCAGTACGGTAGTCCACGGCTGTAGCTACCTCTGTGTCGGCAGTCGCTCGTCCATAATTGTATACCTACCTGTGGTGGTTTTTTTTTTTTCTATCTTCTTCATACTAGTAGTTTAGGAGTCTGCAGTGCTGACAGTGTCCAGCAGGTCCGTCATTATACAATATATTGATAAAGCTAAATATTTATCTTATATAATACCCTTTATGAGGTCTAAGAACACTGTACGCTATTTACGTATGGAGTACCGTAAGGGTACGCACGTTGCGTAACAATCGCTTAGCCGTAGTCGAGACGCTCAAGCGTCACGTTCGCTCACGGCCAAGAGATCACAGGCAGGCACGCTATTGGCTGCCGACTAACGTAATGGTTCGCTATAGCGTGGCGGACGCTGTATCGGGAGCGGGCCGCTCGAGCGATACAAACGCTCGCGAGAATACGCTGTTGGTATCGGGCACACTATAGGTGAGCGTCTACCTTAATGCTACGCTATCAGCGTAGCGGACGCTCGAGACCACGAGGAGATCACGAGCGGCGCAGACGCTCACAATGTTAAACCTTTATATCTAAACCATAAACAATGTAATATGCTGTAAAACCTTAGTGTAGAGATAGGGTGTAGATGCAACACAGTGTAACCTTATTAACTTAAAAGCTGTTTGAGCGTCACCGACGCTCTGAGAATACTTAACACTATAAGAAATACACATATACCGTGCTTAGGGTCCAACGCCTAATATATATATTATGAATGTTATACTTGCAAAAGAATTAATACAATACAAGTCATACACTACAATATAACATAGACTACCTAACCAGATAACTACACAGTAAATACAATACAATACTATTACGTTTAAGAGACTACGAGAGAAAGAGGAGAAGAGAGAGAGAGAGAGATATGGCCCATAACAACAAGAAAGACAATATGATTGCGGAGAAAACTTACGCACAAAGGGGAACGATCGCATGCGCCTCTGGACATCCAGCTCCCGATTTTCAGCAATGAGAACCGTTGAAGAGTGAGCTGGATGTGATCGGCTTGTCTATTTATGCCCCACACACAATACAATTCAATGGTCCCTACAATCTCATTGTTCATTGGACACAGGAATTCCTCCTCGCATTATAACAAAAGGTCATAGGTTGATTCATACAGGTGGGCTGTGACGATTTCCAACTGCTCAGGTGGGTGGGAATCTGGGTTTCCCGCCGCATGGATAAGTGCAAATAATAGTAAATGGACATAAACTTCTTTTGTCCATAACTATTCGCACGAGCGATTAATCCGCTTCAAACCAACACCGGAATATTGCTAATTAAATACTCTTCCGATGGATACTAAACACCACTGTATTACTCCTGTCTGACCCTTTGTATCAAACAAAGAGGGACTTCTCTGTCCATGAACATGCTACATAAACTAAACTTTCAGATTCTATCAAAGGGACCATGATCTACAAAATACATTATATAGTGGAAATATGTAACGAAAGAGTCGCCCGCTAGACGCATACAATCTCTACCGTAAATGCGCATACCGTGCGCCTGCGGGTGCCCGCAACAGCGAGTATGCGCACGCACGGGAGAGCGCACGCATGCGCAGCAGGGACACATATGAGGTGCAAATATGGCAGTGTGCATCGTGATATTTTTCTGACTTTGACAGTCCACCCTTTGGCAGTCAACAATAACTGCCACTTCCTAAAACATTTCAAAACGAGAAAAATATATGTCAGGGGTTAATACATTTCCATGGTTGGGTAGGGGAGGAGAGGAGAAGGTAGGAAAAGGGTATGACCTAGTGAGATAGCAGAAGCATGTGTGTATGAATCCGTGTTTGGGGGTCATGTATCATCGTGCCGTACGTGTTTTAAATCAAGCTTCGAGGCATTGCGAAGTATACATTTGAATTCCTTCTTATCCCGTGGTACGGGTCTGTGGATGGGCTGTCAAACTTTACCGAGCTCTTTTCGGATTTTGAACAAAATGGGGAGCACATTTTAGTTGATGATACATGAATGGGGGAATATGTGATTGCTGATATCTGTGCCTGTATTCCCTATACTATGTGTGTAATTACCTGAAGGTTGTAGAGATGAAGAAAAGACATAATTACGGTAAATGCAGTGGTATTCTATGTCAGGTAAATGAACATTTGTCGGTTGAAGTCTTGTTCGGTGTCTGTTGAATGCAGTCTTCTTTGTGCTTTTGCCCATAAGGTGCGAGCAAAAGCTTTGTCAATGTCCATAGATTTACAAAAAGGTTGGGCCAGCGTAATTTTAAAATTTCTAGGGAAACTGGGGATCTATGGCAAAGTTCATCAAATATCTGTGTATAAGGTTGTCAAAACTTCTTCTTTAATCCATCAGTTGTCTGTATATCGGCTCATCAAATTCCTCGTCCAAGTGGGTCTTTTTACCTTGGAGGAAAACGGAAAAACAGGTGAAAGAAACGGACCGTAGAAATCGCATTTTCATCACATCATTGTTTCTACATTTGGGTCATAAATCAAATCCATTGGAATTACAATTTCCTCACTCCTTAAACTCATCACCCTGGTACTTTGTTTACACTTCGTTAAAGCCTGACCGCATCTAAATATCAAGCCAATCATTAGGACAACACCTAAGATACATAGGAGAAACTTCCCTACATCCATTATGACTCCTTGAGCCCATTCTCCTAAACCAGAGAACCAATTTCGCGGGTTCAACCATGACACCCAACCAGTCAGCTCATTACCTACAGCAGCAAGAGTGAGATTGTGTCTCCTGCGAAATTCCCACTTCAGTTGGAGAATATCGTCCATCTTTTGGTCTATGACCTCGACCGGGTCCTCGGTACTATTTGTAATATATGTGCAACATTTCACGCCGTACTGCGTTGTCAGTGTGACACAATATCCACCTGTTACTGCCGTGAGATAATTGAGAATCATTCTATGCTGAACCAGTTCTGTTTTATAAGCTTGAAGTTCTCTTCCAGTATACCTAAACGTGTCATCATACATTTCTGTGATATTGTCTAACAAATTTGCGAGCGCAGATATGTATTTATAATTCAACACTCCTCTGGCGGTGCGAGTGAAATCTAACGCGATTAGAACCTGAATCCCGGTGGATTCATGGATCATGTCAGAGGCCGGATGCTCTGTTCTTTCTATCAGGTGCCGTTTAACTACGTGCTCGTAATGGGTGTGAGTATAAGGAGCTTGGGCAACACGGTGTATATCCTTCATTTTGGCATGTGATACAGTCATTACTTCAGGCAGTACTTTTCCAATATAACACAATCCTTCAGAGTGTCACGATCCGGGTATCTGGACGCCATTACTTACCCTTCAGATGCCTCCTAAGGCGGGCTCAGCGTTCCAGGACCGGATTCCGCTGTTCCTGAGTTTCCACATACAGAGTGGTCTTTTCATCAGCCGCGGCCTCCGCTGTGCCCGCGTGGTTAAATGTGCATCTATCAGCCTGGCGTCTCCTGTCTCCGGTGGCCGGCGCCGCCATTACTGTTTCCCAGACCACATGGATTACAAACCAAACTTCCCTCCAAGTGTCTGCATGGGCGCAGCCATCTTGGATTCTGTCATCTGATCATTTCCACCAATCTGCTGTCTGTGTTGTTGATTTGCATAATTGCCTAGCCAACCCCTTCCTTGCTGCAGGTATAAGTAAGCTGTACCTGAGCAAGGAAGACGTCAGTGCTTTGGTTGTCAAACCTAGTTCCTGTTTGTCTCTCTTCTATGATTGTCTTCCAGGTTCCAGCTCCTGTCTCAAGACTTCCACCATAGAGACCCGCACCAGCATTCCACCTGCGGTGTAGCCTGACTCTCCAATCCATTGTGGATTCATCTGTTTCCAGCTACAACACTACCTGCTTCCAGCCTCAGCTTCCAGCAGAGTACAGCTTCCCTTAAAGGGCCGGTGTCCTTTCTACACTTTACCACTCTCCACCGGAATTATTATTTCTCCGCTCTCAAGTTCTACATTTCAGTTCACATTTCATCGCTCCCAAAGTTCATTTATTATTTAACTGGTTCCAGCCAGTATCCACTCCGTGCTAACAACAGTCTGGTTCCAGCCAGTATCCACAGCAGCTGTTTTACCTTCAGCAACCCAGCTCTTCCTGGAACACCAGCTGGTATAATCCTGGGTTATCTCCATTGCTACAGCCGGGCCTGGTAAGGACTTTCCATCTAGAAGATCATAAGAACTATCTCACACTACCAGTGCCCTGTGGCTCCTGCCATGCTGTAGTACTCAGGAACTGTATTTATTCTTTGCTGACTTTTACGTTTTCTTTTATTGCTGCTGTGATGCGGAGTTGTCATAATAAACATCATTGACTTTTATCTAAGTTGTCGTGGTCACGCCTTCGGGCAGTTATTATTCATGTTACTTACATGTCCAGGGGTCTGATACAACCTCCCAGGTTCCGGTACATCTCAGCCCCTACAACTGAGGCTGCCTCCCGTCAGCTCAGGCCCTCAGTTGTGACAGTAAGCACTGACCTAATGAATCCAGCCGGAGACCAGGATCAAGCGGCCAGGCCGATGCAAGAACTGGCAGCCCGACTAGAACATCAGGAGGCTGCACAGGGCCACATCATCCGCTGTCTCCAGGATCTCTCTACTCGGCTGGATGGGATTCAGACAACTCTCCGTGGATCAGGCGCGTCTGGTGCGTCAACCACAGTGACTCCAGCTATAACCCCACCCACCTTACCCATTTCTGCTCCACGTCTTCATCTTCCAACGCCAGCAAAATTTGACGGATCTCCAAGATTCTGCAGGGGATTTCTCAACCAGTGTGAGATTCAGTTTGAGCTACAACCTGGCAATTTTCCCAGTGACCGTACAAAAATTGCCTACATTATTTCTCTTCTCAGTGGCTCAGCCCTTGATTGGGCATCACCGTTATGGGAGAGGTCCGACACCCTGCTATCTTCTTACACTGCATTTGTGTCAACATTCAGGCGCATCTTCGACGAGCCAGGCCGGGTAACTTCAGCTTCGTCTGAGATTCTCCGTTTACGCCAGGAATCACGTACTGTAGGACAATATCTTATACAGTTCCAGATCCTGGCATCCGAACTGGCATGGAACGACGAGGCCCTGTATGCTGCATTCTGGCATGGTTTATCCGAGCGTATTAAAGATGAGTTAGCTACCAGAGACTTACCCTCCAAGTTAGATGAGCTAATCTCACTTTGTACGAAAGTTGACTTGCGTTTCAGAGAGAGAGCAACTGAGCGTAGAAGGTCATCTGCTCCAAAATCTTCTACTCCTCCTCCTCGCCAACTGTCACCAACTACAGATGAACCCATGCAAATTGGCCGTTCCCGTTTAACTCCTGCTGAGCGCCGAAGACGTCTCTCCGAGTTTCTCTGTCTGTATTGTGCAGCTCCGTCTCACACCATTAATGCCTGTCCCAAACGTCCGGGAAACTCCAAATCCTAGCTCGCCAAGGAGAGGGCCGGCTAGGAGTAATGATCTCCTCTCCATCTCCTCAAGATTGTAACCTCCCAGTCTCGCTTCAAGTTGCTCAACGTTATCAGAACGTCATTGCCCTCCTGGATTCCGGAGCAGCTGGGAACTTTATTACTGAAGCCTATGTTAAACGGTGGTCCCTACCCACCGAGAGACTTCCTTCGTCCTTTTCCTTAACTGCTGTGGATGGCAGTAAAATTTTTGATACAGTTATTTCTCTAAGGACTCTACCAGTTCGTCTGAGAGTGGGAGTTCTTCATTCCGAACTTATTTCATTTTTAGTGATTCCAAGAGCCACACATCCTGTGGTCCTGGGCCTTCCATGGCTCCGTCTTCACAATCCTACAATTGATTGGACGACTACGCAAATCCTGGCATGGGGTTCCTCCTGTACTAAGACATGTTTGTTTAAAGTGTTGCCTGTCTGTTCTTCCTCCCCCAGGTCGTCTGATGTTCCACCTCCTCCATATCAAGATTTCACGGATGTGTTCAGTAAAGCTTCTGCTGATATCCTTCCTCCTCATAGAGAATGGGACTGCCCGATTGATCTCGTTCCAGGGAAGGTTCCACCTCGAGGCCGAACTTATCCGTTGTCTCTCCCCGAGACACATTCTATGGAGGAATACATTAAAGAGAACCTAGCAAAGGGGTTCATTCGACCTTCTTCTTCTCCAGCCGGCGCAGGCTTCTTTTTTGTAAAGAAGAAAGATGGTGGTCTGCGGCCGTGCATCGACTACAGAGGTTTGAACGACATTACCATCAAGAACCGCTATCCTTTACCCCTGATTACTGAGCTCTTTGACAGAGTTAGCGGAGCTACCATCTTTACAAAGCTGGACCTGAGAGGTGCATACAATCTCATCCGGATCCGTGAGGGTGACGAGTGGAAGACCGCATTTAACACCCGTGACGGACATTATGAGTACCTCGTCATGCCCTTCGGATTGAGCAATGCTCCAGCTGTCTTCCAGCATTTCGTCAATGAGATCTTCAGAGACATTCTATACCATCATGTCGTGGTCTATCTAGATGATATCCTCATTTTTGCCAACGATTTAGAGGAACATCGTTTCTGGGTAAAGGAGGTTCTGTCCCGTCTCCGTGTCAATCATCTCTACTGCAAATTAGAGAAATGCGTCTTTGAAGTCAAGTCCATTCCGTTTCTAGGGTACATTGTGTCCGGTTCCGGACTAGAGATGGATCCTGAGAAACTACAAGCAATCCAGAATTGGCCGGTACCCTTAACCCTCAAAGGGGTCCAGAGGTTCTTAGGGTTCGCCAATTATTACCGAAAGTTTATACGAGACTTTTCCACCATTGTGGCGCCTATTACTGCTTTCACCAAGAAGGGTGCTAACCCGTCCAAGTGGTCTGAAGAAGCCATGCAAGCTTTTCATCTTTTAAAACAGAGGTTCATCTCTGCACCTGTCCTGAAACAGCCTGACATCGACTCTCCTTTCATCTTAGAGGTGGATGCCTCCTCCGTTGGAGTAGGAGCGGTGTTATCTCAGAGGGCTAAAGATGGTCATTTACATCCTTGCAGTTTCTTCTCACGGAAGTTCTCCCCAGCGGAGCGCAACTATGCCATTGGCGACCAGGAGTTGCTAGCCATCAAGCTCGCTCTAGAGGAGTGGAGATATCTGTTGGAGGGAGCTTCTCATTCAATCACCATCCTTACAGACCACAAGAACCTTCTATATCTAAAAGGCGCACAATGTCTCAACCCTCGTCAGGCCAGATGGGCACTTTTCTTTTCCAGGTTCGACTTTAAACTCCAGTTCTGTCCGGGCTCTCAGAATCGCAAGGCCGATGCCCTTTCCCGCTCATGGGAGCAAGAAAATGAGTCAGAGTCTTCAGACAAGCATCCTATTATAAATCCGTTGGCATTCTCCACGGTAGGGATGGACTCTACGCCCCCATCAGGGAAAAGTTTTGTGAAGCCGACACTAAGGAAGAAGCTCATGCATTGGGCCCATGCTTCCCGTTTTGCCGGACATACAGGTATCCAAAAAACCCTGGAGTTTATCTCTAGGTCCTATTGGTGGCCAACTCTGAAAAAGGACGTTTTGGAGTTTATTGCATCTTGCCCAAAGTGTGCTCAACATAAAGTATCCCGCCAGTCGCCTGCGGGGCAACTGGTTCCACTATCTGTTCCCCGTCGACCATGGACCCATTTGTCGATGGATTTTATTACAGATTTGCCCATGTGCAACAAGTTCAATACCATCTGGGTGGTAGTTGACCGGTTCACCAAGATGGCACACTTCATTCCTCTCACCGGTCTTCCGTCAGCTTCCAAGTTGGCTCAAGTATTCATACAAGAGATCTTCCGACTCCACGGTCTTCCAGAAGAAATTATCTCAGATCGAGGAGTTCAATTCACAGCCAAATTCTGGCGAAGTTTATGTCAAGTCCTCCAAGTCAAGTTAAAGTTTTCCACGGCTTACCATCCTCAGACCAATGGTCAAACTGAGAGGGTGAATCAGGACTTGGAGGCCTTCCTCCGCATCTATGTGTCCTCCTCTCAAGATGACTGGGTTCAATTACTTCCCTGGGCCGAGTTCTGTCATAACAACCAGTATCATTCTTCATCTTCTTCAACACCATTCTTCACCAACTTTGGATTCCACCCTAAAGTCCCTGAGTTCCAACCGCTTCCAGCAACTTCTGTTCCCGCAGTGGATATCACCTTGCATCAGTTTGCCAATATCTGGAAGAGCGTACGATCAGCTCTGCTCAAGGCATCGTTCAGGTACAAGAAGTTTGCGGATAAGAAGCGTCGAGCAGTTCCTGCTCTCAAGGTGGGTGATCGGGTATGGTTATCCACGAAGAATTTGAGGTTAAGAGTTCCCAGTATGAAGTTTGCACCTCGCTACATCGGTCCTTTCAAAATTGATCAAGTCATCAATCCTGTTGCTTACAGACTCCAGTTACCTCCCTTCTTAAAAATACCCAGGACATTCCATGTTTCCCTGTTGAAACCGCTAATCTTGAATCGGTTTCATTCCTCACTTCCACCAACTCCGAAAGTCCAAACTCAACGAGGCGTTGAGTATGAAGTGGCCAAGATCCTGGACTCACGTCACCGTTACGGTCAACTTCAGTATCTCATTGACTGGAAGGGCTATGGTCCTGAAGAACGCTCTTGGACCAATGCCTCTGACGTCCATGCTCCTGCCTTGGTCCGAAATTTCCACGCAAAGTTTCCTTTAAAGCCTAAGAAGTGTCCTGGGGCCACTCCTAAAGGGGGGGGTGCTGTCACGATCCGGGTATCTGGACGCCATTACTTACCCTTCAGATGCCTCCTAAGGCGGGCTCAGCGTTCCAGGACCGGATTCCGCTGTTCCTGAGTTTCCACATACAGAGTGGTCTTTTCATCAGCCGCGGCCTCCGCTGTGCCCGCGTGGTTAAATGTGCATCTATCAGCCTGGCGTCTCCTGTCTCCGGTGGCCGGCGCCGCCATTACTGTTTCCCAGACCACATGGATTACAAACCAAACTTCCCTCCAAGTGTCTGCATGGGCGCAGCCATCTTGGATTCTGTCATCTGATCATTTCCACCAATCTGCTGTCTGTGTTGTTGATTTGCATAATTGCCTAGCCAACCCCTTCCTTGCTGCAGGTATAAGTAAGCTGTACCTGAGCAAGGAAGACGTCAGTGCTTTGGTTGTCAAACCTAGTTCCTGTTTGTCTCTCTTCTATGATTGTCTTCCAGGTTCCAGCTCCTGTCTCAAGACTTCCACCATAGAGACCCGCACCAGCATTCCACCTGCGGTGTAGCCTGACTCTCCAATCCATTGTGGATTCATCTGTTTCCAGCTACAACACTACCTGCTTCCAGCCTCAGCTTCCAGCAGAGTACAGCTTCCCTTAAAGGGCCGGTGTCCTTTCTACACTTTACCACTCTCCACCGGAATTATTATTTCTCCGCTCTCAAGTTCTACATTTCAGTTCACATTTCATCGCTCCCAAAGTTCATTTATTATTTAACTGGTTCCAGCCAGTATCCACTCCGTGCTAACAACAGTCTGGTTCCAGCCAGTATCCACAGCAGCTGTTTTACCTTCAGCAACCCAGCTCTTCCTGGAACACCAGCTGGTATAATCCTGGGTTATCTCCATTGCTACAGCCGGGCCTGGTAAGGACTTTCCATCTAGAAGATCATAAGAACTATCTCACACTACCAGTGCCCTGTGGCTCCTGCCATGCTGTAGTACTCAGGAACTGTATTTATTCTTTGCTGACTTTTACGTTTTCTTTTATTGCTGCTGTGATGCGGAGTTGTCATAATAAACATCATTGACTTTTATCTAAGTTGTCGTGGTCACGCCTTCGGGCAGTTATTATTCATGTTACTTACATGTCCAGGGGTCTGATACAACCTCCCAGGTTCCGGTACATCTCAGCCCCTACAACTGAGGCTGCCTCCCGTCAGCTCAGGCCCTCAGTTGTGACACAGAGTTTGGGGCAAGCCACTTATACGCCTTCCTCCCGCATATGAAATATGCATCATCGGGGAGAACATATGGGATGGAGTAGGACATAACCATATTACACATCTTCCATGTGAAATCTCCTAACCCTAATGCTCCCATCTGTTTAGTACACGTATCAGTTTGTACGATATGTGCGCAGTATCCTGGTGATACCTCTCCAACTCTCGTAATCCTACTTCCTAGGGTATACCTATATCGGAAAGATTTTTCTCTACTGGCTATGTGGCGTATAAGCTCTGTATCTGTCGGCATTCTATCTGCTCTATATGAAAAGGTCATGGTTTGGTTACTCCATGACACTTCCCAATTTCCCGGCTTTCGGGGATTGGAAATGTTAAAACATATGAGGGATCTATCCACATGATATTGGTGGAGCTTCAAACTAGGAGGACTGGAGATATTAAACCTCCTGTCCACCGGCCTCCCACCACTTAGCTCAAGTACCTCCCCTATCGTTAAGGGAAATGGTACTAGTCCTGATTTGCTATGACCTTGAGGTACTTGAGAGCATACCCAACAATCTGTTTGATTTAACACACTACCCACTAAGGAGTGATAGTCACTCAAGGGATGCCGGTCCATGTGGATATTAAAACTGGATTGGCATTTCTTGATGCACCCATCCTCAACTATATTGTCACAGAGCCTACAGATACAGTTTTCTTTTCAGCTAACAAATGTTTACAAATAACATGGCTGCTAGATCGTTTCCGGTACTCGCCTTTTGCTTGGTGGTTGTGTTGCTATTGGAAATTTACACCTCCGTCTCAGTCATCGGAACCTTTCTGGATCCTTTCTCGACCTCTCTGGTACTCTCGCCGGAACAGACTGCTCTGGTCAACATCATGGTCAACAGGAAAATCCGTATCACAGTCTCTTTGGGCAAGTCCATCTTACAGGAGGAGAAAAGAAGAAATTTGTAATGGGGGTACAGGAAAACAGTTTGAGGGGGAGAGAAACTTGTTACGATAATTAAGTTCTCTAGTCTTGTTGTTCTTCTTGTTCTGCTGTCATCTCAAAGGTGCTGTCTCTCGGTCTTCCAAACGAACATTCCGGTGATGCAATATTCCTTCCAAACCAGCGAACTTTCTGTAAGGAGCAAAAAATCTTGCATTACCATTTGCCTAACTGAGGTGTGACATACCATCTTTAAAACATGAAAACATGAGAAAGAAGAGAGAAAACAAAAAAAAACAAAAGAGAGAGAGAACAATTCATATATGTATATATCACATAAATCAACAGAGAACAACAACAGGGAAAAAAAACATTTTTCAAACATAAACGTTTTCTAAAACATTGTCAGGTCATCAGGCTGTCATATCTACATGTCCAATGGTTTCCTTGCGCAGTCCCACCCCCCAGCACCTCCATACTCCACCCTCTGTATCTGGCCAGAATACATTGATGCGGATAGGTCATGCTGGGGTTTGGTAGACTTCTGCAAAGACCAAGTATATATGCAATGTTTGAATCCTACCAATAATCGTCAGAGATGGGGAGAGAGAAAAAGAAACATTTCACAGATACATTTACAACGTTTCACCCGGTCATTCCTGTGTCTTCAGTGAATGACCTCCCAATTTATTAACCGTTACCTCCGGCTTACCATCAGTCCTAATGATCACCTTTCCTGACTACATATCATGGGTGTGGCCCAAAATTCTTCCTAAAAGATCCCTGATTATAATTGTGTGTGTTATAATTTTGCTCATTTCTTGGTCTAGGGGGTCTAACTTTATGTGGGTTATTACAGTTGTTGGCATAATGCCCTTCTCTTCTACAATGATAACAAATCCTTGGCTTTCTCCATGTGCTAGGGGCCTGGGGTTCCGGTCGACTTGATGCCTCCTCTAATGCTTGGATGCTCAGTACCATCAACCGCTCTCCCTGCGCTTCCCTGGTTCTTTGGATATTGCGGTCATGCTCGATAGCGGACTCTCTTAATGCAGCCACCGAGATACCTCTCCAATGAGGTATAGAGGTTTGTACCCTAATTTTTAGTGTGTCTTTTAAGCTGTCCATTAATACAGACACAGCTACCTCTCTGTGGTGTACGTTAGTTTCAATGTCATCTATACCAGTGTACCTAGCCATATCCTGCAGAGCCCGGTGAAAATACTCTGATGCGGATTCACCTTCTTTTTGTTTTATTGTAAAGATTTTATTCCACTTTACTACTGCAGGAAAATATACTCCTAACTGTAGATTGATTCTTTTTACATTATCTTGGTTATACTTGTCTGTTAGTGGTATTTCCTCATCTAGCTTACAATCAGCGATAAATTTCAATGAATCAACATCGGGGGGTAAACATGCCCTCAAAACTGTCCTCCAATCTTTGTTATTTGGCTCTGCAGTGTTTCCTAGCACTCTTATGTATTTTTGACAAGCAACTAAGTCTTTCCTGGGATCAGGAAATTCAGACAGAATTGTTCTTAATTCTGTTCGGGAAAAGGGGCAGTACATGGCGATGTTCCTGACAGGAGTGACTCCTGAAGAGTCAGTTTTCCCATTTGGTACTGCAATTACCCTGACAGGATTAAGTCCAGTAACGTCATTCTGAATTGATTCCACGATATGAGGTACATTTGTTTGTGCGTGATGTATAACACCATACGTACCTGTGGACACGACCTCACCTGACCCTCCGTTAGGGGGTTTGATTACAGTCTTTACCGATTTGGTCGCGTCCACCTGGATGTCTTGTGTGATGGCTGCTGGAAAAGGCTCCGACATTGTGCTGGGCTCACTTTCTTGTTGGTGTTCCTGAGGAAAGTTTAACAAGGGGTGCGACTTGCATGGGTTAATAGTTGTACATTTAACACTTTTATTTTTATAAACCTTATTACATTTTACACTTTCATTTTTAATACAGTTACTAAGTGCCTTTTTATCGCACCCCATCGTGCCTTTCTCCGCAACCATAATCCTCTCCATTGCCATGTCTCTCCTCTCAAGATGAAAGTTAGGTATGTAAGTTAAATTTCTTTGCATTTCACTTTCCTGTAGCCATAACTGCAAACAATCATCATGTTTAACCCGTTGTTTCCAGGATTTCATGAGACAGATCCTCCGCCTTAAATTATGCAATACCTCTAAGTCAAAACTACCTATCCCAGGAAATGGTGCTTTATCCCCCGCAGTCATTCGTGTCCATTCATCACAAAAGGTCTCAGTGTGGGGTCCATACCTCCTCCACATTACTAACCGAGCAGACCCTCGGGGTCTGCAAGCCTCTGCAGTCTGAACCCTGACTGCTGAACGTCCCTGTGTTGTGCACTTGGCTTCCATTGTGGACCTTACACAGAAAAACTTCCTAAAATGCACCAAACACAGAAGTCTACGGTGGAAATCCTTAAAGCTCTTCCACTGAACTTCTTCTGCTCCGAGTACAACGAATCCGCCCCTTTTAGCAGACACGTGTAACCGTTACAGGCCCTATCTCTAGAGATTTTCCTGAGAAAATTCCCTTCCTTTTTCTTTACACAAATCACGCTTGCATGTGCTCCCTACAACACGTATGAGGGCAAGATTTACGTATGGATATACTACCTCATATCACGTTGCGTTATTGGTCACACATACAACCGTGCGGTCCAATCGTACCACTTATAGACACTTGCTGCCCATAAATGGTAGGATCATTGGAGTCTCCCTACTGTGCTCCAAAACAGCCAGAGCGTAATACAACGCACACTCTGTTGCACGTTTTCACTCAGACCGTGCTCATCACGTATTCACCTTGACCGTGATTCACCAAGACTTACTTCACCAAGATTTCACAAAGACTTCACCAAGAGGAGTTCAATACACTCATACCGTTTTCAACCCACTATCATTCTTATAGTTTTCTGATCAGAAAAATCATTTCCCGTAGTCTGATAGCTGTCCCCAGAGGCATTACAGTAAAGTAAGGTATTTAAACTAAGTTTTGGAAAAACTGAAATCAATTTGTGCTATTATCACGTGGCTATGCTATACCGCCCCCACTAAAACAATGCTATTGTGCGATTTGAGTTTCGGTGGGCGTACCCAGACGCTCCGTTGCGTAATATACGCTGCGTGCGTCGGCCTTTGTGTTGCGTTCGCGAGTCTCAGCCTTTTGCTAGAGACACGTGTACGCTGGCCATACAAAAATACAATTAGCACGTTTATCAATGTAGATGATCTTTAACTGTAATCATCTACCAAGCACCACACAGGTCTTTCCTTGTATCTCAGGCGAAGCTGTGCGTGTGTTTTACAAATTACCCCTTAATGTATCGTTTTTACTCTTTTACTACCAATAGCACAAATCTTTCTCAGCACGTTATCAATTGTGAAATGGCAAACAGGAGAGTGACATGAAAATATACAAAAAAGAAATGCAGCTATATGCGTGTGTACGCAAAACAGAAATAAAACAGTTTTAAAAGACACTAGCGTGTTGTTCTTACCTCCGGTTCCCGGATTCCTTCAGCACCCTTTACTAAGCGAAGCAGACGCTTATCCCGTCAGCACTGCAAAGAATATGATCTCCCGCCCTTTGCTGATGGATAATGTCTGCTGAAATTACCTAGCAGAGATATGTGAAGGACAGGACGAGCGGCCAATTGATAAAGCTAAATATTTATCTTATATAATACCCTTTATGAGGTCTAAGAACACTGTACGCTATTTACGTATGGAGTACCGTAAGGGTACGCACGTTGCGTAACAATCGCTTAGCCGTAGTCGAGACGCTCAAGCGTCACGTTCGCTCACGGCCAAGAGATCACAGGCAGGCACGCTATTGGCTGCCGACTAACGTAATGGTTCGCTATAGCGTGGCGGACGCTGTATCGGGAGCGGGCCGCTCGAGCGATACAAACGCTCGCGAGAATACGCTGTTGGTATCGGGCACACTATAGGTGAGCGTCTACCTTAATGCTACGCTATCAGCGTAGCGGACGCTCGAGACCACGAGGAGATCACGAGCGGCGCAGACGCTCACAATGTTAAACCTTTATATCTAAACCATAAACAATGTAATATGCTGTAAAACCTTAGTGTAGAGATAGGGTGTAGATGCAACACAGTGTAACCTTATTAACTTAAAAGCTGTTTGAGCGTCACCGACGCTCTGAGAATACTTATCACTATAAGAAATACACAGATACCGTGCTTAGGGTCCAACGCCTAATATATATATTATGAATGTTATACTTGCAAAAGAATTAATACAATACAAGTCATACACTACAATATAACATAGACTACCTAACCAGATAACTACACAGTAAATACAATACTATTACGTTTAAGAGACTACGAGAGAAAGAGGAGAAGAGAGAGAGAGATATGGCCCATAACAACAAGAAAGACAATATGATTGCGGAGAAAACTTACGCACAAAGGGGAACGATCGCATGCGCCTCTGGACATCCAGCTCCCGATTTTCAGCAATGAGAACCGTTGAAGAGTGAGCTGGATGTGATCGGCTTGTCTATTTATGCCCCACACACAATACAATTCAATGGTCCCTACAATCTCATTGTTCATTGGACACAGGAATTCCTCCTCGCATTATAACAAAAGGTCATAGGTTGATTCATACAGGTGGGCTGTGACGATTTCCAACTGCTCAGGTGGGTGGGAATCTGGGTTTCCCGCCGCATGGATAAGTAAGTGCAAATAATAGTAAATGGACATAAACTTCTTATGTCCATAACTATTCGCACGAGCGATTAATCCGCTTCAAACCAACACCGGAATATTGCTAATTAAATACTCTTCCGATGGATACTAAACACCACTGTATTACTCCTGTCTGACCCTTTGTATCAAACAAAGAGGGACTTCTCTGTCCATGAACATGCTACATTAACTAAACTTTCAGATTCTATCAAAGGGACCATGATCTACAAAATACATTATATAGTGGAAATATGTAACGAAAGAGTCGCCCGCTAGACGCATACAATCTCTACCGTAAATGCGCATACCGTGCGCCTGCGGGTGCCCGCAACAGCGAGTATGCGCACGCACGGGAGAGCGCACGCATGCGCAGCAGGGACACATATGAGGTGCAAATATGGCAGTGTGCATCGTGATATTTTTCTGACTTTGACAATATACCTGTCCTGCAGTAGTGATATATATATATTTTTTATATCATTATCATCCAATCTATCTATACTAGCAGACGCAGTACGGTAGTCCACGGCTGTAGCTACCTCTGTGTCGGCAGTCGCTCATCATCCATAAGTATACTAGTATCCATCCATCTCCATTGTTTACCTGAGGTGCCTTTTAGTTGTGCCTATTAAAATATGGAGAACAAAAATGTTGAGGTTCCAAAAATAGGGAAAGATCAAGATCCACTTCCACCTCGTGCTGAAGCTGCTGCCACTAGTCATGGCCGAGACGATGAAATGCCATCAACGTCGTCTGCCAAGGCCGATGCCCAATGTCATAGTACAGAGCATGTAAAATCCAAAACACAAAATATCAGTAAAAAAAGGACTCAAAAATCTAAAATAAAATCGTCGGAGGAGAAGTGTAAACTTGCCAATATGCCATTTACCACACGGAGTGGCAAGGAATGGCTGAGGCCCTGGCCTATGTTCATGGCTAGTGGTTCAGCTTCACATGAGGATGGAAGCACTCAGCCTCTCGCTAGAAAACTGAAAAGACTCAAGCTGGCAAAAGCACCGCAAAGAACTGTGCGTTCTTCGAAATCACAAATCCACAAGGAGAGTCCAATTGTGTCGGTTGCGATGCCTGACCTTCCCAACACTGGACGTGAAGAGCATGCGCCTTCCACCATTTGCACGCCCCCTGCAAGTGCTGGAAGGAGCACCCGCAGCCCAGTTCCTGATAGTCAGATTGAAGATGTCAGTGTTGAAGTACACCAGGATGAGGAGGATATGGGTGTTGCTGGCGCTGGGGAGGAAATTGACCAGGAGGATTCTGATGGTGAGGTGGTTTGTTTAAGTCAGGCACCCGGGGAGACACCTGTTGTCCGTGGGAGGAATATGGCCATTGACATGCCTGGTGAAAATACCAAAAAAATCAGCTCTTCAGTGTGGAAGTATTTCAACAGAAATGCGGACAACATTTGTCAAGCCGTGTGTTGCCTTTGTCAAGCTGTAATAAGTAGGGGTAAGGACGTTAACCACCTCGGAACATCCTCCCTTATACGTCACCTGCAGCGCATTCATCATAAGTCAGTGACAAGTTCAAAAACTTTGGGCGACAGCGGAAGCAGTCCACTGACCAGTAAATCCCTTCCTCTTGTAACCAAGCTCCTGCAAACCACACCACCAACTCCCTCAGTGTCAATTTCCTCCTTCCCCAGGAATGCCAATAGTCCTGCAGGCCATGTCACTGGCAATTCTGACGAGTCCTCTCCTGCCTGGGATTCCTCCGATGCATCCTTGCGTGTAACGCCTACTGCTGCTGGCGCTGCTGTTGTTGCTGCTGGGAGTCGATGGTCATCCCAGAGGGGAAGTCGTAAGACCACTTTTACTACTTCCACCAAGCAATTGACTGTCCAACAGTCCTTTGCGAGGAAGATGAAATATCACAGCAGTCATCCTGCTGCAAAGCGGATAACTGAGGCCTTGGCATCCTGGGCGGTGAGAAACGTGGTTCCGGTATCCATCATTACTGCAGAGGCAACTATAGACTTGTTGGAGGTACTGTGTCCCCAGTACCAAATACCATCTAGGTTCCATTTCTCTAGGCAGGCGATACCGAAAATGTACACAGACCTCAGAAAAAGACTCACCAGTGTCCTAAAAAATGCAGTTGTACCCAATGTCCACTTAACCACGGACATGTGGACAAGTGGAGCAGGGCAGACTCAGGACTATATGACTGTGACAGCCCACTGGGTAGATGTATGGACTCCCGCCGCAAGAACAGCAGCGGCGGCACCAGGAGCAGCATGTCGCAAACGCCAACTCTTTCCTAGGCAGGCTACGCTTTGTATCACCGCTTTCCAGAATACGCACACAGCTAAAAACCTCTTACGGCAACTGAGGAAGATCATCGCAGAATGGCTTACCCCAATTGGACTCTCCTGTGGATTTGTGGCATTGGACAACGCCAGCAATATTGTGTGTGCATTAAATCTGGGCAAATTCCAGCACGTCCCATGTTTTGCACATACCTTGAATTTGGTGGTGCAGAATTATTTAAAAAACGAGAGGGGCGTGCAAGAGATGCTGTCGGTGGCCAGAAGAATTGCGGGACACTTTCGGCGTACAGGCACCACGTACAGAAGACTGGAGCAACACCAAAAACGCCTGAACCTGCCCTGCCATCATCTGAAGCAAGAAGTGGTAACGAGGTGGAATTCAACCCTCTATATGCTTCAGAGGTTGGAGGACAAGCAAAAGGCCATTCAAGCCTATACAACTGAGCACGATATAGGAGGTGGAATGCACCTGTCTCAAGCGCAGTGGAAAATGATTTCAACGTTGTGCAAGGTTCTGCAACCTTTTGAACTTGCCACACGTGAAGTCAGTTCAGACACTGCCAGCCTGAGTCAGGTCATTCCCCTCATCAGGCTTTTGCAGAAGAAGCTGGAGACATTGAAGGAGGAGCTAACACAGAGCGATTCCGCTAGGCATGTGGGACTTGTGGATGGAGCCCTTAATTCGCTTAACAAGGATTCACGGGTGGTCAATCTGTTGAAATCAGAGCACTACATTTTGGCCACCGTGCTCGATCCTAGATTTAAAACCTACCTTGGATCTCTCTTTCCGGCAGACACAAGTCTGCAGGGGTTCAAAGAACTGCTGGTGAGAAAATTGTCAAGTCAAGCGGAACGCGACCTGTCAACATCTCCTCCTTCACATTCTCCCGCAACTGGGGGTGCGAGGAAAAGGCTCAGAATTCCGAGCCCACCCGCTGGCGGTGATGCAGGGCAGTCTGGAGCGACTGCTGATGCTGACATCTGGTCCGGACTGAAGGACCTGCCAACGATTACGGACATGTTGTCTACTGTCACTGCATATGATTCTCTCCCCATTGAAAGAATGGTGGAGGATTATATGAGTGACCGCATCCAAGTAGGCACGTCAGACAGTCCGTACGTATACTGGCAGGAAAAAGTGGCAATTTGGAGGCCCTTGCACAAACTGGCTTTATTCTACCTAAGTTGCCCTCCCACAAGTGTGTATTCCGAAAGAGTGTTTAGTGCCGCCGCTCACCTTGTCAGCAATCGGCGTACGAGGTTACTTCCAGAAAATGTGGAGAAGATGATGTTCATTAAAATGAATTATAATCAATTCCTCCATGGAGACATTCACCAGCAGCAATTACCTCCACAAAGTACACAGGGAGCTGTGATGGTGGATTCCAGTGGGGACGAATTGATAATCTGTGAGGAGGGGGATGTACACGGTGATGAATCGGAGGATGATGATGAGGTGGACATCTTGCCTCTGTAGAGCCAGTTTGTGCAAGGAGAGATTAATTGCTTCTTTTTTGGTGGGGGTCCAAACCAACCCGTCATTTCAGTCACAGTCATGTGGCAGACCCTGTCACTGAAATGATGGGTTGGTTAAAGTGTGCATGTCCTGTTTATACAACATAAGGGTGGGTGGGAGGGCCCAAGGACAATTCCATCTTGCACCTCTTTTTCTTTGCGTCATGTGCTGTTTGGGGAGTGTTTTTTGGAAGGGCCATCCTGCCTGACACTGCAGTGCCACTCCTAGATGGGCCAGGTGTTTGTGTCGGCCACTTGGGTCGCTGAGCTTAGTCACACAGCTACCTCATTGTGCCTCTTTTTTTCTTTGCGTCATGTGCTGTTTGGGGAGTGTTTTTTTGAAGGGCCATCCTGCGTGACACTGCAGTGCCACTCCTAGATGGGCCAGGTGTTTGTGTCGGCCACTAGGGTCGCTTAGCTTACTCACACAGCTACCTCATTGCGCCTCTTTTTTTTCTTCTTTGCGTCATGTGCTGTTTGGGGAGTATTTTTTGGAAGGGCCATCCTGCCTGACACTGCAGTGCCACTCCTAGGTGGGCCAGGTGTTTGTGTCGGCCACTTGGGTCGCTGAGCTTAGTCACACAGCTACCTCATTGCGCCTCTTTTTTTCTTTGCGTCATGTGCTGTTTGGGGAGTGTTTTTTTGAAGGGCCATCCTGCGTGACACTGCAGTGCCACTCCTAGATGGGCCAGGTGTTTGTGTCGGCCACTAGGGTCGCTTAGCTTACTCACACAGCTACCTCATTGCGCCTCTTTTTTTTCTTCTTTGCGTCATGTGCTGTATGGGGAGTATTTTTTGGAAGGGCCATCCTGCCTGACACTGCAGTGCCACTCCTAGATGGGCCAGGTGTTTGTGTCGGCCACTTGGGTCGCTGAGCTTAGTCACACAGCTACCTCATTGCGCCTCTTTTTTTCTTCTTTGCGTCATGTGCTGTTTGGGGAGTATTTTTTGGAAGGGCCATCCTGCCTGACACTGCAGTGCCACTCCTAGATGGGCCAAGTGTTTGTGTCGGCCACTTGGGTCGCTGAGCTTAGTCACACAGCTACCTCATTGCGCCTCTTTTTTTCTTCTTTGCGTCATGTGCTGTTTGGGGAGTGTTTTTTGGAAGGGCCATCCTGCGTGACACTGCAGTGCCACTCCTAGATGGGCCAGGTGTTTGTGTCGGCCACTAGGGTCACTTATCTTAGTCACACAGCTACCTCATTGCGCCTCTTTTTTTTCTTCTTTGCGTCATGTGCTGTTTGGGGAGTGTTTTTTGGAAGGGCCATCCTGCGTGACACTGCAGTGCCACTCCTAGATGGGCCAGGTGTTTGTGTCGGCCACTAGGGTCGCTTAGCTTACTCACACAGCTACCTCATTGCGCCTCTTTTTTTCTTTGCGTCATGTGCTGTTTGGGGAGTGTTTTTTGGAAGGGCCATCCTGCGTGACACTGCAGTGCCACTCCTAGATGGGCCAGGTGTTTGTGTCGGCCACTTGGGTCGCTGAGCTTAGTCACACAGCTACCTCATTGCGCCTCTTTTTTTCTTTGCGTCATGTGCTGTTTGGGGAGTGTTTTTTGGAAGGGCCATCCTGCGTGACACTGCAGTGCCACTCCTAGATGGGCCAGGTGTTTGTGTCGGCCACTTGGGTCGCTGAGCTTAGTCACACAGCTACCTCATTGCGCCTCTTTTTTTCTTTGCGTCATGTGCTGTTTGGGGAGTGTTTTTTGGAAGGGCCATCCTGCGTGACACTGCAGTGCCACTCCTAGATGGGCCAGGTGTTTGTGTCGGCCGCTTGGGTCGCTGAGCTTAGTCATCCAGCGACCTCGGTGCAAATTTTAGGACTAAAAATAATATTGTGAGGTGTGAGGTGTTCAGAATAGACTGAAAATGAGTGTAAATTATGGTTATTGAGGTTAATAATACTTGGGATCAAAATGACCCCCAAATTCTATGATTTAAGCTGTTTTTTAGGGTTTTTTGAAATAAACACCCGAATCCAAAACACACCCGAATCCGACAAAAAAAATTTGGTGAGGTTTTGCCAAAACGCGTTCGAACCCAAAACACGGCCACGGAACCGAACCGAAAACCAAAACACAAAACCCGAAAAATTTCCGGTGCACATCTCTACTTTTTACACATTGCGGCAGCCAGGACCCCATTTTACACATTGCGGCAGCCAGGCCCCCTTTTTACACATTGCGGCAGCCAGGATCCCTTTTTACACATTGCGGCAGCCAGGACCCCTTTTTACACATTGCGGCAGCCAGGCCCCCTCTTTACACATTGCGGCAGCCAGGCCCCCTTTTTACACATTGCGGCAGCCAGGACCCCATTTTACACATTGCGGCAGCCAGGACCCCCCCTTTTTACACATTGCGGCAGCCAGGCCCCATTTTTATACATTGCGGCAGCCAGGACCCCTTTTTACACATTGCGGCAGCCAGGACCCCTTTTTACACATTACGGCAGCCAGTCCCCCTTTTTACACATTGCGGCAGCCAGGTCCCCTTTTTACACATTACGGCAGCCAGTCCCCCTTTTTACACATTGCGGCAGCCAGGACCCCTTTTTACACATTGCGGCAGACGGTGTCCCCCTGAGAGAAAGAGAGAGAGAAAGAAAGAGAGAGAGGGATATACTTACCTTCTCCCCGCTGACAGGCTCCTCGTGCAGCTCCCTCGGTGCAGGCAGTGAGATGAGAAGGAGGAGGAGGGAGGGGGAGCAGGGAGCCGCAGCAGCGCTATTTGATTGGTAGTAAGCGCCGCTGCAGCATCCCCCTCTCCTTCTGTATTGGCTGCCCGGCGCTGCTATGGATGCTGGGATGAAGGAACCGCATCCCAGCATCCATAGCAGCGCCGGGCAGCCAATACAGAAGGAGAGGGGGATGCTGCAGCGGCGCTTACTACCAATCAAATAGCGCTGCTGCGGCTCCCTGCTCCCCCTCCCTCCTCCTCCTTGAACCCGGCGCTGGTCTCCTCTCCCTCCAGCCGGGCACGGCGCACACAGAGGCGGCATGTAATGAGTCAATTTGACTCATTACATGCCGCTGGCCGTTGCGCCCTCAGGGCAACTGCGCTGTGTGCCAAGCCCCCTTGGCACACACGTAGTTACGGCGCTGCCTTAATGATGAGCGCAGGCTCCTGCTCTCAGGATAATTCCCAGCAGATAACGGGAATGAGCGCTGTGATATGCATGCTTGTGCTGCGGACTCACATGCAGACAACATCCCGCATCATAGCAGCAGCATGCAGACACATGGGTGGTCATTCTGAGTTGATCGCTAGCTGCATTCGTTCGTTGTGCAGCGATGAGGCAAAAAAATGGCAGTTCTGCGCATGCGTATGCGGCACAATGCGCACGCGTGACATACTAATACAACGAACGATGTAGTTTCACACAGGGTCTAGCGATGCTTTTCAGTCGCACTGCTGGCCGCAGAGTGATTGACAGGAAGAGGGCGTTTCTGGGTGTCAACTGACCGTTTTCAGGGAGTGTTCGGAAAAACGCAGGCGTGGCTGGGCGGGTGTGTGACGTCAAAACAGGAACTGAACAGTCTGAAGTGATCGCAAGCGCTGAGTCGGTTTTGAGCTACTAAGAAACTGCACAAAATGATTTTGTAGCCGCTCTGCGATCCTTTTGTTCGCACTTCTGCTAAGCTAAAATACACTCCCAGTGGGAGGCGGCATAGCGTTTGCACGGCTGCTAAAAACTGCTAGCGAGCGAACAACTCGGAATGACCACCATTGTCATATAGTCACGTGCAGTGCAGTGTTCTGCTGCGTTCTGTGGGCACACAATGTGCGCATGCAGCGGTCATTGGTGATACAAAATATTAGTCATTTTCTGTCAATAATCGCTACACATCGAATAGACAGGTATCAAAGCCTCATTGATACACGTTATCAATGCAGACCCTTCGGTTGTCCATCCCTAATCCCGAGAGTGGAATGTACAGTAGCCAAGGTTGTGAGATCTGAAGGGAGAGGCGAAGGTTGGCCTGTGGACTCCAACGGGTTGTGTGGCCACGCCCCAATTAGGCCGTGGCAAAAGCCTTGTTGTGCTGCAGCACACGTACAGTATGTCCTGATGTTTTCATAGTAGGGACTACAGTATGTATACATATATATATATGTGTGAATAATAGGCATTTCTTGCGTGCGTGATCTTTGAAAGTTTGTATAAAAATAGTCAGAGACACTGTGACGACATTCTAATCATGTAAACATTTCATGCCTGCCGACATGCTGCATGGGCAGATTAGGATATAGGGGGTCATTCCGAGTTGATTGCACGCTGCCATTTTTCGCAGAGCAGCGATCAGGTCACAACTGCGCATGCATATGCACCGCAATGCGCAGGCGCGTCGCACAGGTACAAAGTGGATCGTTGCTGGGCGATGGATTTAACAAAGAATCCATTCGCACAGCGGATCGCAAGGAGATTGACAGGAAGAGGGCGTTTGTGGGCGTCAACTGACCGTTTTCTGGGAGTGTTTGTAAAGACGCAGGCGTGTTCAAGCGTTTGCAGGGCGGGTGTCTGACGTCAATTCTGGGACCGGACAGGCTGAAGTGATCGCAGCGGCTGAGTAAGTTCTGAGCTACTCATAAACTGCACAAAACTTTTTTGTCCCGCTCGGCTGCACATGCGTTCGCACACTTACAAAGCAAAAATACACTCCCCTATAGGCGGCGACTATCTGCTCGCAGCGCTGTAAAAAATAGCTAGCGAGCGATCAACTCGGAATGAGGTCCATAGAACACAAATGACTGATTCTAGTCACGTGAGATCAGGATAGGGAAATTTTCTCATCAGTGGGGTCAGGACAGGAGTGCGCACGTTTATCCTGCGGCCATACTCGCCTCAAGCAAATAAATACATTGTTGTCAAGCAGGCCCGGCGACCGGGGGGTGTCAAAGGGGACACTTGTGACTGGCCCGATGATTCCGAGAGGCCCCGGACCCTCAGGAAACTTTGGAGTCCAGTCGGTGCCCTGTATGCTGCTGATCCAGATGGAGGCAGCCTGCATAATCGATCACAGATCTTTGATCGTGGCAAATCAGTACTGATTGATTATGCAGGCTGCCTCAGTCTGGATCTATCGAGTGCTGAGCTGCTATGCGCCCACACCCGGCATCAATATACAGTATATATTATACAGGGCTGTAACTAGGGGGGGCTAAGGGGGCATGCGCCCCTGGTGCAGGATTTGAGGGGGCTCCAAGGAGTTACAGAGGAGCAGGGTTTGTTTGTGGTTTTTTTTTACCGTCAGTTCTGTGCTGCTCCAGTGAGACAGCAGACAGCTCGAAGGGCAATGTATCTGACCCACCTGTCTGCCCGCAGCTGGCTCCGATGCTGTGCGAGTGAGCTCCAGTACCTGGGATCTCTCCTATGTCGGCTACTGTTTTAAACTGTCTTCTTTGCCATGCAGTGCTGCAACTAGCATGCAGTGAACTGTGCAAGCTATAGAAGCGCACTGTGCTCCCAGTTAGCAGTATCAACCTCCGCTTTGCCTCCCAGATAGGGGGATTTGGTGTAGCATATAGGGGGATGTAGTGTAGTGATGTAGTGTACCATATAGGGTATGTAGTGTAGTAATGTATTGCAGTATATAGGGGCATGTAGTGCATTAATGTGGTGTAACATATAAGGGGATGTATTGTAGTGATGTAGTGTAGCATATAGGGTATGTAGTGCAGTGCATAGGGGCATGTAGTGTAGTGATGTAGTTCAGCGTGTAGGGGATGTAGTATAGTGATGTAGTGCAGTGGATAGGGGAATGTAGTGCAGTGTATAGGGGCATGTAGTGCAGTGATAAAGTGTTATGATATAGGGGGTCTTTCAGACCTGATCGCTCGCCAGCGTTTTTTGCAGTGCCACGATCAGGTCAGAACTGCGCATGCATATGCACCACAATGTACAGGCGCGTCACAGGGGTACAAAGCGGTTTGTTGCTCTGCGATGGGTTTGTGTGAAGAATCCATTTGCACGGCCGATTGCAAGGTGATTGACAGGAAGAAGGCGTTTGTGGGTGGCAACTGACCGTTTTCTGGGAGTGGTTGGAAAAACACAGGCGTGTCCATGCGTTTGAAGGGCGGGTGTCTGACGTCAATTCCGGCCCCGGACAGGCTGAAGTGAACGCAGCGGCTGAGTAAGTTCTGGGCAACTCAGAAACTGCACAAAACTTTTTTGTACCGCTCGGCTGCACATGCGATCACACACTTGCAAAGTTAAAATACACTCCCCGGTGGGTGGCGACTATCCGATCGCAGGACTGCAAAAAAACAGCTAGCGAGTGATCAACTCTGAATGACCCCCATAGTGCAATGTATAGGGACACACAGAGGAGCATGTAGTTGAACACGCTGGAGGTGCATGTGACGCATAGGGCATTTGAGGCACATAGGGGAATATTGTCCAGTAGTGTCCCCCTTTTTTTCAAAATGTTTGATAATCTGATTATTTTAGTTTGATAGGGTTTGTTTGTTTTTTGTTTTCTGTTGTTTTTTTTTTTTTTTTGTGGGGGGCGCCAAATTACTGCCTTGCCCCTGGTGACGAAAATCCTAGTTTCGGCCCTGTATTATACAGTATACAGTATACACTTACACATGTGCATGCATAGAAGGAACCCCCACTGCCCACAAATCCTGCATTTGACCTTATGAACCAAAGTTTTGCACCCAACATTCAAGACCATCACACTTTTCGCCCATTAATCCCTTCGGTGGTATGCACGGAAATCTTCCGGGCTAGGCAGCGCTGACAGCACTGGCTAGACTAGAAGATTTCCGTGCATGCCACCTGCTGATTCCCTGGGGACAGCCGTGCAGCGTGCGCAGCGCCCGGGAATCAGCAAACTCCATTATGGAGTTTAGCCTGCCCCCCGGACTCCTATTGGCCGGGGGGCGTGCTTAGCTGTAAAAGGGCTTATGCTGATTCCCGGGCGCTGCTGATACCTCGCCCTGCCCCATTACTCGACCCCCCCTGCAACTTCCCGTCCGCTCCCACATCAATTTAAAAACACACCCCCAGGTTGTGTTTGTAAATTGAAAACTCACCACTGATGGGGTTAATTGCCGCTCATGAAACCAAAGCCCTCATTCCGAGTTGACTGCACAAAGCTACTTTTTGCAGCCTGTGCGATCAACTAGACGCCGCCTATGGGGAGGGATTTTTTGCATAGCAGGGCTGCGATCGCTTGTGTAGCCCTGCTATGCAAAAAAAGTTTTGAGCAAAAGAAGACCAGGATCAGACTTACTTACCCTTATGGATCCAGCGACGAAGGTCCCGGAATTGACGTCAGACATCCGCCCTCCAAACGCCTTAACACGCCTGCATTCGCCTGCATTCGCCTCACCACACCTTCAAAACGGTCAGTTGACGCCCCGAAATGCCTCCCGTCTGTCAGTCTTCTTGCGATTGCCGCTGCGATCACTTTTTCTGCTGGCAGCGTTGCTGCGCCGGGCAATGACACATGTGCGCAATGCGGTCGCCCCACATGCGTAGTTCCGACCCGTTCGCACTGCTGCGACAAACTGCAGCACGTGAACAGGTCGGAATGACCCGCCAAGTGTGATGGCCAACAGAACGTAACTGTTTTCAATAAGGATGGTTAGTAGGTTGGAGGAGATTTTAAACTAGGAGCCTGGGGGGAGGGTTTAGCTAGAAACTACGGGTCATGCAGCGAGAATAGTAAAGATGGTGGTAGTGAGCTAAATGGGGGTGGAGAAGGGGGGAGGGAAAGAGCAGCCGGCAAGGGCAAGGGTATTTGCATGGGTTCTAAAAAGGGTATTATTAAAGGTATTGCCAAAACATTAACTAACAACATTTATGTGCCATCATTACAGAATATAGAAAAGGATGTATGTAGCATAAGGGAAATTACTTATGTCAGGGCGGAGAATTTAGGCCGAAACACTAGGATGATCAAAGAGAAGAGTAAGGTGGGCAGTATTAAGTATGGTGGGGGTGGAGAGGGAGCGAGAAGGATATTTAGTAAGAGTAACTCTAGGGACGCACTAGTAAACCATGATAGCATACCTTTAAAAAAACAAGCGGATAAGGGAACCGCTAAACTAAAATGTATGCTTGCAAGCGCAAGAAGTCTAGCAGGTAAAATGGGGGAATTGGAATTGTGAGCATCAAAGGCTGATATTATATTATAGGTATTACGGAAACATGGCGGGACGACTCTCACGACTGGGTTGCAAACTTTAATGGGTTTTCTCTATTCAGGAGGAACAGGGCAAGCAAATCATGAGGAGGTGTATGTCTTTATGTTAAACCGTCTCTTAAACCATACTTAAAGGAGGTTATTTATGAGGGGCCTGGCGATAATGTGGAGTCACTATGGGTTGAAATCTCAAGTGGAGGTATTGATGCAAAAAAAATAGTTATAGGCACGTGCTACAAACAGCCGGATATTAGCATACATGAGGAAGAACAACTCTTGCAGCGAATCAAAAGGGCTGCGGGATTGGGAGACATCCTTGTGATTGGGGATTTGAACTATCCTGATATTAACTGGAGTAACGATTCATGTGTTCGAGGACCCAACTAGGGGTAAAACTACTCTGGATCTAGTAATTACTTGTGTGGACATCATATCGGATACTAAAGTTGGGGAGACTTTCGGTAACAGTGATCACTATATGATCACATTCGACATCAGTTTCAGGAAACATAACTATAAGGACTCAACAAAAACATTTAACTTTAGGAAGGCTAACTTCAGTATGCTGAGATGTGCATTAAACAACATTGAGTGGGAAGTTTTGTTTCATGGTAAGAACACTTCGGAAATGTGGGATGCTTTAAAAGGGTTGCTAGATAGCAATATTCACAAATTTATTCCCATGGGCAGTAAGTGCAGGAGTACCAAACTCAAACCGATGTGGCTTAACAAGAAGGTCAAGGAGGAAATTGATAAAAAGAGGCGTGCTTTCAAAGCATTTAAATCTAATGGAAAGGAGGAGTCAATCCAGTATTACAAGGAATGCAATAAAAGAAGCAAAAATGCAATAAGAGCAGCTAAAATTGAAAACAAAAAGCAAATTGCTATAGAAAGTAAAACCAATCCTATTTTTTTTTAATACATAAACAGTAAAAGGTTAAAAAAAGGAGAACATGGGTCCAATAAAAGATGAATTTGGAGTATTGTTAAATGATGATGAATCAAAAGCAGAAATACTGAACACATTTTTTTCATCACTGTTCACCAGAAAAGAACTGATGGTGGGAGTAGTGCATAGCGATAGTGACAGTAAGGATTCGTGGTTAGATACTTGTTTAAGTGAAGAAGTAGTCAGGGAGAGATTACGCAAAATAAAGATTAATAAATCACCTGGCCCGGACGGACTTCATCCGAGGGTTCTTATGGAGCTTAGGTCACAACTATCAAGACCCCTATACTTGATTTTCAATAGTCCAATTAGATCAGGCATGGTACCGAAGGATTGGCATATAGCAGAGGTAGTGCCATTATTTAAAAAGGGATCCAAAAATCATCCGGGTAACTACAGGCTAATTAGTTTGACATCTATAGTGGGGAAAATATTGGAAGGAATTCTAAGGGATAGCATACAGGAGTAGCTGCAGACCACTAAGATTATTAGCAAGAACCAGCATGGGTTTGTGAGGGACAGATCATGTCAAACTGACTTAGTTAACTTCTACGAGGAAGTGAGCGACAATCTTGACCAAGGAAAAGCAGTGGATGTGGTCTACTTAGATTTTGCAAAAGCCTCCGATACAGTGCCTCACAGGAGATTAATCATCAAATTAAAAGAGCTTGGCCTAGGAAAAACTGTTTGTACATGGATAAGTTACTGGCTGGACAACAGGGTACAGCGAGTAGTGGTCAACGGGAAGTCCTCAACCTGGTCCCCAGTAGTCAGTGGAATACCACAAGGGTCCGTACTCGGGCCACTACTGTTCAACATTTTCATCAATGACCTAGAAATAGGCCTGGAAAGCACAGTGTCAATCTTTGCAGATGATACTAAACTGTGTAGGGTAATTAATTCAGAAATAGATGTGGAGTCTCTGCAGAATTACTTATCTAAACTTGAAATCTGGGCGTCTAAATGGAGAATGAGGTTCAATATAGAAAAATGCAAGGTTATGCATTTCGAGACTAAAAACAAACTTGCATCCTACATATTAAATGGGGAAAGTCTAAGGGTAACAGTTTTGGAAAAGGATTTGGGGGTACTCATTGATAATAAACGTAATAACCGTACACAATGTCAAAGCGCAGTAAAGAAGGCAAGTAAGGTGCTAGCGTGCATAAAACGGGGAATTGAGACAAGGGACGAGGATGTAATTCTGCCGCTGTACAAATCATTGGTACGTCCGTACCTGGAATATTGTGTTCAGTTTTGGGCACCACGGTATAAAAAAGATATCGGTGAACTCGAGGGGGTTCAAAGGCGAGCTACTTAATTGATTAAAGGGCTAGAGGGACTGGATTACGAGGAAGGCTTACTAGGCTGAATATGTATACACTGGAAAAGATGCGTCTAAGAGGAGACATTATTAATATGTAAAGGGACATCACAAAGAGTTATCCGAGGAATTATTTATTAAACGAACTCTGTATAGGATGTGTGGGCTCTCGCTGAGGCTGGAGGAGAAAAAATTCTGCACACAACGTAGGAGAGGGTTCTTCACTGTTAGGGCAATAAGGATTTGGAAATCCTTGCCAGGGAAGGTGGTAATGGTGGACACTGTAAATGCATTTAGAAGTGGATTGGATGAATTTCTGATTGAAAATGATATCCAACGTTACAACAACATTTAAAATATTGAAGTTGTTAATCCGGGTATAACATGATTTGTAGTCATAAAACATTCTTCAGCAGGTACATTATAATCAACACAACTTAATACAAAATACAGGTTGAACGCGATGGGCATTTTGCCTCTTTTCAACCTCGAATACTATGTTACTATGTTACTTTGTTACTATGTTACTTTGTTACTTTGTTACTATGTTTTCAGTCTTCTTGATTCCAAAGCCGTGATGTACAGTATGGCCCATGGTGCTAGTTATAGACCAGAGCATCCCGTCAGAGCATTAACCAGCCAGGACCCCTCCCTCACTCAGGTGGAGATGTAAGTTAGGAGAACAGCAAAACTTCAACTGTGATCTCACATTGTTACATTATTGTTGACTTTCTGTTGTTAAGTGAAGGATAACAGAGTATGTAAGATTCCCTCCATATGACGCCTTCCTTTCGCAACGCTTGGGGTGCCCAAGTGTAGCCCCCCACTCACCCCTATTCTCTGTGTGATATTCGGGAAGATGGTAGATGTGCAGAAGATAGTCATATTGCTGTTACCTGTGTTCTATGCCATTGTCAGATTAAATAGGGCGAGGACTTACTGCAGACATGGGTATAGGGAGTGCGGGTGGGTCTCTCCAATGTCCCAGAGGCACACCTTACACCCATTATAGTTATGCCACTGATATCTCTTTATAAATACATATATATATATATGTGACACTAGTGATGGGCTTTCACCCTGAGCATGATGTGTATACAGAGTTACAGTATATAGGCACACACTAGCAGATGACTGAAACAATGAACAGTTCAGTTACTTAACTAGTGGTGTTGAATTATTGATATGTAGCAGGTACAGTCGTACTCACTGTTACATGTGCACTAGTGATGGGAGTGGGGTTTCAGAAAGGTCTGGGGCTAAGCAGGAGACTACTCTCTCCCACCATGTCACTAGTCATAGTCTACACCACACGTAAAGAAAGCTCCTGCACATGTTCAGTAGAGATCTTGGTGGCCATCTTGGGATAGTCATGGAGCCTCCTTAGAGAACAGGAAGACTGGAGTCTGCACAATAGCACTCTCCTCTCGAGAGAACAAACCTGTTGACATCGGCTGCACATTTATGCCGCAAGTCACCAGTTTTACCATCAAAATGGATACTCTGCTGGATCAAGATCTGGGGACTACGGAGTCCACTGAACTCTGTGTATCCATGGAACCAGCGTGACATGAAGTGTGCTGTGTGACGTGGTGCATTCATTAGCTGAAAGCAGCCATTGGAGGAGAGGAAGACTGTGGCCATGAAGGGCTGTAACAATACTCTGACAGGCGGTGGCATTTCAGCAATGCTCATTTGGTATTAAGGAGCCTCCATTGTGGTACAAAAAGGCCCATGGCCATGAGTGCAACTCCAGTGCGATCGCCAGGTATAGAGGGCTGTAACCTACTGCGGAACGCTGTATATCTTTCCTACAGCAAATGTCCATTCTACGGCTGCGATGTATTCATGCCCTTAGTCTCCCGGGCAGGAACAGTTATTACAGTTGTTATATCCATACAGCTTCCAATTCTGATTTTTTTATATATTATTAATGACTACTAAGACATAGGGCCACTAGTTATATTGCGTATATGTTGCCGAATGCATTTTAGGGCGGCCCCTGGTTCCTGTACACTAATGGGTTAATTCCGACCCGTTCGCATGCTGCTGTTTGTCGCAGCGGTGTGAATGGGTCGGTTCTGCGCCTGTGCGGTGGCCGCAATGCGCACGCGCGTCATTGCCCTGCGACGGCCATCACCAGGCAACGACCAGAACAAGGAAGAAAGCGATCGCTGAAGATTGACAGCAGGAAGGCGTTCCGGGGCGGCAACTCACCGTTTTCTGGGAGTGGTGAGTCCAACGCAAGCGTGTCCAGGCGTTTGGAGTGTGGATGTCTGACGTCACAGCCGGGACCTTCATCGCTGGATTGATCGCACAGGGTAAGTAACTCTTACCCTAGTCTACTTCTGCACAAAACTTTTTTTGCATAGCAGGGCTGCACAAGTGATCACAGCCTTGCTATGCAAAAATCCACTCCCCCATAGGCGGCGTCTAGTTGATCGCAAGGGCAGCAAAAAGTTGCTACGTGCGATCAACTCGGAATGACCCTCTAAATACTCACATACAATACAACAGACGTTCAGCAGTGAGTTATTACAGCACATCACACGGCTGAAACTGTATCACACTCCTACCATCTCTTTCCAGCGGGTATCTGTCTCACATCTGCGCACACTGGCGAATATTCAGAACAGTTCACCCTCATCACTTTAATATTATGATAATTATTGTGAAAAGCGCCCGGTTCTCTGTGTAGGGTAACAGTATATGGTATATGCAAATACCTGGAAAAGAGAAGGAAATGTGTGTGGATGACAGACACATACACACAATATCCCTGTGCATCCCCTGTGCTGATCGATGCATTATCATCTATTTTTTAAGTATTTTTCCACCGCCTTGAGGATTGAGGATCTTGAATGTGCAAAAAGAAATATTTTCCAAAGCAAACCTCACGGCTGATTTGCGTATAATCAGCTTCTGCTCTGGAAGGTAACGGGAGAAGATGAAGCGATCTTCGCTGAGTGTTATGTATTGATTTATTGTGCTAAAGAGTGTCAGTGTATTAATACCAGGCAGGGCGCGTGCCCCCACCTTCGCTGCCGTCCTCAGATTATTCAGTGATTCATGCCGCGCACACACGCAGCATAACCAGCCCGTGTCCGATCGATCACTGACAAAAGAGTTATTAAACAGAAAAACTCCACTCGGGGAATTATTCATCGAAGAGATTCATTTCTTTATCAACCTCTGGGGCCCCCAGGGAGAAGACTTTAGTCCCGAGGAATGGTGACTCGCCATTAATCACCGCGGGTGCGGAGGTGAGATGTGTTTTAATAGAGATCACGAGGATCTAAAGATTGAAAAATAACCCCTAGCATGCAAGGCAACGGTAACATGTATGAGCCAAAAAACACACGTCCATTCTTCCTCTACATTTAAAGGTGCGCCACAGGCCGCCAAAATATGACCGTTCATTCTCCTACCTCCTACCAGCACCCAAGAACCTCTCATTTCATTGTACTATAATTTAGGGTGTTCCCATAAAACATTGCTTGGGTTACCCCCATGTGGCCGTGATACATTGGGACTATTTTTTACCTGCAATATAGTAAGTGTGTCTCCATCACAGACATGTGCAGGTCTTCTTTATGGGCGTGCATGAAGTAGCCACACCCCCAGACTGCCACGCCCCCTCTCAGCCCACTCACCTGGACTGGCCCTCCCCAAGGTACAGGGATAGGAGTTATTCAGGTTGGTGCTGCGTATGGGGTAAGTGGGTGCACAGCCTGCACGTACTCCTATGGTCTCAATCCTTCTTTCATATTGGTGCACATGTGCCCAGACATGCAGAGGAGTAAAGAATAATGCGATATGTGTAGCATTAATGTATAAAACAATAACTATGGGGCCTTATTCAGACCTGATCACTGCTGTGCGATTTCACATGACGGGCGATTATCGAATGACTGCGCATGCGTATGGATCGCAATGCGCAGACGCAAGGCCAAACTGCAAAAGAATGGTGCAAAAATTTTGATCGCTAGGCGTACGCAAGGTGATTGACAGGAAGCGGACGTTTGTGGGTGGTAATAATTGGACGTTTTCTGGGAGTGTCAGGAAAAACGCAGGCGTTCCCAAGCGTTTTCATGGCGGGTGTGTGACGTCAGCTCCGGCCCCGATCAGCCTGTGTGTATCGCACTGTAGGAGTAAGTCCTGGCCTGCGCACAGACTGGAAAAATCATTAGATGGTGAGTGAGTTGCGAACGGATTTGCAGATGTACGCTGTCGGGCAAAGTTTTTGCACGGCGTACGCATGCATTCGCACACTTGCACAAGGCGGGTTTTCACTCTCTATGGGCGGAGTCTATCTGATCGCAACCCTCTGTAAAAACGCACAACAGCGATTTAGTCTGAATTAGACCTTTGGTCAGGTATGAGCTTTTGCAAAAATGTAATGTCTTCTGAAAAGACTGGGTTACACTCATGAATAGAATACGCCTGACGTGCTCTCTCCTGTCTCTTTATCCCGTTTTAACCTTTAAAGCTGTTTTTTTTCTTTGCTCCTCTGTGTTGGCACTGCAGTTGCCAGGAGTAACATCCACTGGCCTGGAGCATTCTGTGATGTTTGTATGTCTGTTCTGCTTTCTCTGTCTGTATTCTTTGTCATGCATTTCTGTTGTTGCCAGTAGCAACCATTGTGAGTTCAGAGCATTCCTTGCTATTCATGTACCAGTGTTTTATATTTCTTGTCTGTCTCTTTAATTAGATTACCCAACCTGTTAGCCTGTTATTACCTTCTCTCCAGACTACTTACCCGTTGCTGTTACCATTGGTGCACCCCTCCTTCTGTATCTCTCAATTGCCAGACGTCTCATTAGTACCTTTACCCTATTACCATACCTGGGAAGTAACTCATTATTCTCTTGTCTTGTTCTTGTCTTGCTATTCTTGGTCTTGTCCTTGTTGTCTTTCCTACCGGCATTGATTCAGGTCACTCGAGGGTTGAGTTCATACTACCACCAGTGGCGTAAGTCCTGGTGGGCATCCCAGTACCGGTAGGTGCATAAAGTCTTATGGGAAAAGTGGCTCTTATAGGCAAGAAGACCTGCTGAGTGCATTCTATGAGTCTCAGCCTTGGTGTACAGAGGTCACTGCAAGCATATCGACTATGTGTCAAGTTCACCTTCACTCATTCAGTTCTCCGCATCATTCACCCCAAGGTTTATCCCTTAGTACATAACACCTGCTTGTTGTCTGACATCCGGTGTCACAGAAGTTGTGTCACAAAGCCTCTTTCTCATTGCTGCGGACCAGCTGGAAGTTCTTAGCCCATAACATGTTCCTTGAAACTCTGAAATTTACATTATTTTTTTAATTTTTGTTAACTGTTTTTAAAAACTTCTAGCAGTTACCTCTGACCTCTGAACCATTACCGGTGATTCATGGGACTTGAACTGCTTAACTTTCAGTCAAATTGGAAAAATGAGGATGTTCTAAAGCTTTTGACCGGGAGTGTGAATCTTAAAAACATTACACCAAAGGTATCAAGAAGTAGCACTATGCACCAAAGTGGTACAATTATCCAGTACAGTAGAAATATGTTCCTTAAATCCAATTATCTACATCCTCCGGGAGAAATGCCTCATGGGGAACATACTGGACACCGGTCCAGGCCTACCCAAAGCCTCACAGTGCTTTGGCCTCTATATAGAAAGTTGTGAGAAACCTTTTCTCAATTGTCAGCTTGTCACAGCTTTGTGCTATTCATGGAGGGAGTTTCCGCAGAGATTTCTTCTGGTGTTCCCCAAGTATCAGGCAATGTCGCATCCTCTTACACAGATATGGGTAAAACGGCCGGCCCGCAATTCAGCAAACTGCGGTAAGCATAACGCCATCTCAGGATAGCATTATGCTGTACGTACATGTCTGCGTTCCGCGATCCGTGTGGTGGTGAGCGCGCACAATGACCTGTATAGACGATAAAGATCCAGAACCACAGCTGCCCCAACGCTATTCACCCGGCCCGGCAGCCTCTAAAACTGGGGGACACCAAACAGGCACCATTGCTATAGTGGAAGTGACTATGTGCCTGCTGGAAGGGCCACACCAAAAAATACAGTCCCCTCCTCTCCAAGAATGCTGGGGCCCTTTCTAACACCTCTGAGATGAGGGCATCAGGGCAGCCGAAGTAATCTGAATCTTGGAGTGGCCAGTCTTGAAGCCGGTAAGCGCTGCAGTACACCTAAAGGGTCATTCCGGGTTGATCGCATGTAGCAACTTTTTGCTGCCCGTGTGATCAACTAGGCGCCGCCTATGGGGGAGTGTATATCTGCATAGCAGGGATGCGATCGCTTGTGCAGCCCTGCTATGCTAAAAAAGTTTCCTGTAAAAGAAGACCGGGGTAAGAGTTACTTACCCTGTGCGACGGATCCAGTGACGCAGGTCCCAGAATTGACGTCAGACATCCGCCCTCCAAACGCCTGGACACACCTGCGTTGGACTCACCACTCCTCAAAAACGGTGAGTTTCTGCCCGGTTCCGCCTTCCTACTGTCAATCTTCTTGCCGTCGCCACTGCGACCGCTTTCCTCGCTAGCGGCGTTGCTGCCTGGCGATGGCCATTGCCAGGCAACGACGCGCCTGTGCAGTTCCAACCCGATCGCACGGCTGCGAGGAAGCGCAGCGTGCAATCGGGTCAGAATGACCCCCTTAACCACTTAACTGACGATTTTTCCCTTCAAAAGCGTTAACAACATTATTTTTTAATATTTATTTTATTTAATAAAGTATTTTTTTTAAATATTTAAACATTATATTATGCACATCTGCAGAACGGATCTCCTCGTCAAAAACGGGGGGACAGGGTGGGGCGGCGCAGTTGCATGAAATCTGACCATGCCAGTTAAGTGGTTTTAAGCACATGACATGACTTATGAGTTAATGCTTCAAGGCCTGCACTTACTCTGGGTCTATGGATTGTCACTCTCTGAGTCAGTGAGGGAATGCTATTTAATAAAGTTCCATCTGAGTCTGGACATTGGAAAATATTTCTCCTCTGTAATTATGATCTAGTTGCCTAATGACTGCAGCTGAGTCCGGGCTCTGTAATACGTCTTCTAGAGATCTGATGAACAATCTAGAGGTTCTGAGAGTTTCATTCCTAAGGTCAGGCTTGGACTGGCCCCCACTGCCTGGGGCCCGACCTCCTGCTCTAAGGATCAGGTTCCAGATTGTGCACTGGAGTTACACATATGTTACCTTATACTGGACTATGGTGTATTTTCTAAAGTGCATTGCTGTTAATTAATTTTGTACATTATCATGCCTGCAGCAGCTGAATTTACTGTATATATTTATGAAGGGGCCCAGACATTACACTCTCTAATGGTTAGTCAAACCTATGATGTGGCAGGCCACACCCCCTCTGTGGACTAGCCACACGCCTAAACATGGGCCCCTACCACTGCATCCCCCCGGTGGGCTCTACATGCCCCAGTCCGACACTGCCTAAAGTGCCCATATAAGCTGCGTTTCCGACCATCACACAAAGACGTCAGCGGCTGCAGTGCCTGGTCCTGATGTGTTCTGACGCAGGGGGATGGTGACGGCATGCTGACCCATGTGTCGCCATACAGCCTGACTCAGACCGGCACGCCACGTAACGCATCTGCAGCCGCATTGCGTGCTTGGGAAGATATGGGAATAGCCGTCTGTATTTAAAATTGGTTGCACCTTTGTAACCATGCTTCCACCACGCATCTGCTGGTGATAGTGGCCGCCGTCACTATCGGTGCGGGCTCACATCAGCCCTACGCTTATCAGACGGATCTCTGCATTCGCGCAACTCCGTGTAGTATCCAAGACACGCCCACAATGCATTTATACTACGTGCCAATGCCCAGTTACCCCACAGAGCCTCAAGTGTAGATGCAGCTGAGATACGAACGCCTCTGACTCGCCACAGTTGCTGATGAAGGCTCCGACGCATGCGCAGTTCCTAAATATGGCGGGAACTCTCTGCGGGGGTTGATTTCTGTTCAGCTCTGAATTAGACCCATAGGGACTGATTCATAGACGGACGCAGCCGCGTGTCCGTACGCAGCAGCCGCATCCATCTGATCTGCACACGTGCACTGGTTGCGGTGCGCGTGCGTGACCCTTCTTCTTGCCGCAGAATCCTTCCTGATTGACAGCAGCGGGTGTTTGTCGGGTGGGGCGTGGCAGGCCGAACGAGGACGTTCCGGGAGTGTTTTCGGGGGGTGGCTGGCTGGGTGACGTCACACGCAGCTGCTACGATTAAATAAATGGGGGCAGACCACCTGACAGTGCAGTTTGCCAAACTTAACTCACTTACATTGCGGACGCATCAAGAGGCGGCGCGTCACACGTGCCGGGTGGCCTTGTTCTGTGCCGGGTGGCCTTGTTCTGTGCCGGGTGGCCTTGTTCTGTGCTGGGTGGCCTTGTTCTGTGCCGGGTGGCTTGTTCTGTGCCGGGTGGCCTTGTTCTTGTTCTGTGCCGGGTGGCCTTGTTCTGTGCCGGGTGGCCTTGTTCTGTGCCGGGTGGCCTTGTTCTGTGCCGGGTGGCCTTGTTCTGTGCTGGGTGGCTTGTTCTGTGCCGGGTGGCCTTGTTCTTGTTCTGTGCCGGGTGGCCTTGTTCTGTGCCGGGTGGCCTTGTTCTGTGCCGGGTGGCTTGTTCTGTGCCGGGTGGCCTTGTTCTTGTTCTGTGCCGGGTGGCCTTGTTCTGTGCCGGGTGGCCTTGTTCTGTGCCGGGTGGCCTTGTTCTGTGTTGGGTGGCCTTGTTCTGTGCTGGGTGGCCTTGTTCTGTGCCGGGTGGCTTGTTCTGTGCCGGGTGGCCTTGTTCTTGTTCTGTGCCGGGTGGCCTTGTTCTGTGCCGGGTGGCCTTGTTCTGTGCTGGGTGGCCTTGTTCTGTGCCGGGTGGCCTTGTTCTGTGTGGCCCCCAGCATGTGACGAGAGGGACGGAGATTTTGAGTGGCAGGCAGAGTGTCTGTAGCTGCGGGCAACCGTGGGAATCTGCTAATGTGGGTACTGTATGTGTTCAGCTAATGGCGGGGATCGTGTGCCTGCACACGGGAAGCTGTGACATCACACCGGCCACTGCAGTATCGTCCGCTCCATGCTGGGTGCAGGAGATCCGTCAGAGACAGGCGTCCCTTCCCCATGCGCTCGCCTCAGAATCACGCAGAGCTTTAGTTACACGCCCATGACTCTCCCCTGACACTGCCACCAGACAGAGCGGTGACGCGCGCTCTCATTGTTGTAGCCCAGTTTCCATCCAATCCTCATAACGCAGAAATGCATTACTCTGCCCCTGGCATGCGCTGTGTGTTTGCGTCCATGCACAGAGATCCGTGTGAATCAGCCCCAATGTCAGAATGCAGGCTTTCCAGCACAGATAGCCAGGGTTGGCTGGCCCACCACGCTCCAGGGGAAACCCCCGGTGGGCCTTACCGCCTGTGGGCCCACCTCCTCCTCTAGGGATCAAGTTCCGTTCTATGCACTTGAGTTATACATCTCATTATACTGCACAGGGCTATGGTGTATTCTCTACAGTGCATTATACATTATACATGTGTCTCATTATACTGCACAGGACTATGGTGTATTCTGTACAGTGCATTATACATTATACATATGTTACATCATACTGCACAGGGCTATGGTGTATTCTCTACAGTGCATTATACATGATACATATGTTACATTATACTGCACAGGGCTATGGTGTATTCTGTACAGTGCATTATACATTATACATATGTTACATCATACTGCACAGGGCTATGGTGTATTCTCTACAGTGCATTATACATGATACATATGTTACATTATACTGCACAGGACTATGGTGTATTCTCTACAGTGCATTATACATTATACATATATTACATTATACTGCACAGGGCTATGGTGTATTCTCTACAGTGCATTATACATTATACATATGTTACATTATACTGCACAGGACTATGGTGTATTCTCTACAGTGCATTATACATGATACATATGTTACATTATACTGCACAGGACTATGGTGTATTCTCTACAGTGCATTATACATTATACATATGTTACATTATACTGCACAGGGCTATGGTGTATTCTCTACAGTGCATTATACATTATACATATGTTACATTATACTGCACAGGACTATGGTGTATTCTCTACAGTGCATTATACATGATACATATGTTACATTATACTGCACAGGACTATGGTGTATTCTCTACAGTGCATTATACATTATACATATGTTACATTATACTGCACAGGACTATGGTGTATTCTCTACAGTGCATTATACATTATACATATGTTACATTATACTGCACAGGGCTATGGTGTATTCTCTACAGTGCATTATACATTATACATATGTTACATTATACTGCACAGGACTATGGCGTATTCTCTACAGTGCATTATACATTATACATATGTTACATTATACTGCACAGGACTATGGTGTATTTTGTACAGTGCTTTATACATATGTTACATTATACTGCACAGGGCTATGGTGTATTTTGTACAGTGCATTATACATTATACATATGTTACATTATACTGCACAGGGCTATGGTGTATTTTGTACAGTGCATTATACATTATACATATGTTACATTATACTGCACAGGGCTATGGTGTATTCTGTACAGTGCATTATACATATGTTACATTATACTGCACAGGACTATGGTGTATTCTCTACAGTACATTATACATTATACATATGTTACATTATACTGCACAGGACTATGGTGTATTCTCTACAGTGCATTATACATTATACATATGTTACATTATACTGCACAGGGCTATGGTGTATTTTGTACAGTGCATTATACATTATACATATGTTACATTATACTGCACGTGGCTACGGTGTATTCTCTACAGTGCATTATACATATGTTACATTATACTGCACAGGGCTATGGTGTATTTTGTACAGTGCATTATACATTATACATATGTTACATTATACTGCACAGGACTATGGTGTATTCTCTACAGTACATTATACATATGTTACATTATACTGCACAGGACTATGGTGTATTCTCTACAGTGCATTATACATTATACATATGTTACATTATACTGCACAGGGCTATGGTGTATTTTGTACAGTGCATTATACATTATACATATGTTACATTATACTGCACGTGGCTACGGTGTATTCTCTACAGTGCATTATACATATGTTACATTATACTGCACAGGGCTATGGTGTATTTTGTACAGTGCATTATACATTATACATATGTTACATTATACTGCACAGGACTATGGTGTATTCTCTACAGTACATTATACATATGTTACATTATACTGCACAGGACTATGGTGTATTCTCTACAGTGCATTATACATTATACATATGTTACATTATACTGCACAGGGCTATGGTGTATTTTGTACAGTGCATTATACATTATACATATGTTACATTATACTGCACGTGGCTATGGTGTATTCTCTACAGTGCATTATACATATGTTACATTATACTGCACAGGGCTATGGTGTATTTTGTACAGTGCATTATACATTATACATATCTTACATTATACTGCACAGGGCTATGGTGTATTTTGTACAGTGCATTATACATTATACATATGTTACATTATACTGCACGTGGCTATGGTGTATTCTCTACAGTGCATTATACATTATACATATGTTACATTATACTGCACAGGGCTATGGTGTATTCTCTACAGTGCATTGTTGTTGTTAATCTGGTACATTATCCTGCATTCACTAGCAGTACTCACTATATATCATTTCAAGGGGCCCAGACCAAGCACTCTCCAATGGTTCTAGCCAAACCTCTGTGGTGGCTGACCACACCCCCTCTGGAGACTGGCCACACCCCTAAACATGGGCCCTTACCACTGCATTCTCCTGGTGGGTCCTTAATGCCCCAGTCCGACACTGCAAATAGCCAAGTAGTGAGCTCTCTGTTCCCCTCGCACAATACACTCTGTGCACTGTTCTGTGTTATATACAGCTTCAGACTTGGTGGAAAATGTATGAAAATGGTATGTATAACGCCTATGGCGCACCGTGAAGGAGTTATAGTAAGATTTCTGCAATTCCAGACACCGACTCGCGACAACTCTTCTCATTCCCACCGAGGCATTTTCGCAGTGATCTCTTCTGAAGCGCTTACGCATTACTCCGGAGAGGGTGAGTATTAAACATGGGTGCAAAGTGCGCAGTGCTGGCCCTCCTAGACCATGGAGTCCGTGTGCACTGCACACTATGCACCCATTATAGGTACACCAATATACCTGTTAGGTCAGGTCTATGTTAACGTATAGGCACACTGGCCAGCTGCCCAGGGCCCCACAATCCTAGGGGCCTCCGAGCAAGGGCGGGTGGAGGTCACACAATCAGAGCGGTGGCGCAGTATAGTCTACTTGCCTCCCAGCCTGCAGCCAGACACTGACTAACTCTTGGCATGCTATTGGTGGATGGCTTAAGTGCTCCACCAATCAGAGAGCTGACAGACACTCACTGTATGAAATCATGTAGATAGACGACGCAGGACCGCAGGAGGGGCAAGTTATGAATTTTTTTATTGGTTCCCGTGAATGGGTGGGGTAGGGGCCCCAGTGCATTGCTTTGCCCAGGACCTACTATGCTGTTTAGACGGCCCTGTGTTACTAGGTGGAGCATCTTCCGCACCCAGTAGCTGCAGAAGATCGGAGGCATCTCCAGGTATATTCTTCTTTTATTTTATTGTGAGATACAGGGCCTAATTCAGACCTGATCGTAGCCGTGCAAAATTTTGCACAGCTATGACCAGTTACTCAGACATGCAGGTAAACACCCAGCACAGGGCTAGTCCGCCCCGCGTGTCTGGCCCCCCTCCCCCGCACAAGTACAAATGCTTAGCTCAGCGTCGATGCTTTTGTACTGGAAGAGTAGCTCCCTACCCGCACAGCTCCTGCGCACTGGCAGGGAGCTACCCGTCGCTGTCCGGGTCACAGCGGCTGCATGTGACGTCACTCAGCCACCGCGGCCCACCTCCCGCACAGTCCAGGCACGGCTGCGATGCCCGGACCGCGCCCCCAAAACGACGGGCCAATGCCGCCGGTCCGTCCCCTCCCGACCCAGCGTCCACCTCTACCTGTCAATCAGGCAGAGGTGATCGCTGGGCAGAGATGCCAGTCGCATCTCTGGCATGCGCCGGCGCACTGCAACGTTGGCGCATGTGCAGTTCTGACCCGATCGCACGGCTGCGATAAACTGCAGCGTGTGATCGGGTCAGAATGACCCCCAATTTGCAGAACTTCTGCGTTTGCAGCACTGAATGACCACATCCCTCTTCCTTTACGGTTACGATATGTAGCCCAGACCTACCAGAATATACTTTTGAAAAAAATAAAATGCTTTCCCAAGCATCCAAACCAAACAGGCCGGCCGACTAGTTCTGCCCTTAAAGATAGTTATTTTATTCCCATTCCATCATTTCCAAAGAATGAAGAAGAGCCTAACAAAAGCAGCGCGACGCCAATAAAGAGGCCGGGAATAATGGCGGTCGTCACATTGGCTTAGAAGATGCGATGTGTGTGTGATTCTTATCCTTTTATTGTATCTGTAATAAACTTTTCTAAGTGCTGCAGACGGGCCAGCAAATAATGCATACCCCCGTGTCTGTGGTATCACATTTAACAATGTTATCAGCGCTCAGAGGGGGATTTCCAGCGCAGTCCTCTCCACACAAAGGCAGATCCGTGAAAGCTCAGAACATAAGTACAAATAGAAATCATGTTTTATCTAAGAGAGAAATCACCAGGTGACAAAGCTGAATACTTCTGAGATGGAATCCGCAGCAATCGGAAGGCCTGCGAGAGTAAGCCGCTTTTCCATTATCCCTCCGTCCGCGCATTTTCTGACGCTCGCCGACACTTAGCTGCCCTGAGCCTTTGCACGTAATTATAAACTTTACATTGTGACCAGACAAACTAATCTCAGACAGACTGTTCCATTGTGGTATGACTGACACGCGTGTGTACAGGAGAGCGGAATAATCCGTCATTGTAAGCGCAAGCTACCGTGGTCTCTGTATACGTTATTTGACGCTGGCGGTGTTCTTTATCAATACGATTATTGTCATTTGAAAGGGAAAGTTTTTCTTAGTACATAAACACAGACGCTAGAACACTGATTTATATTAAAACTAGAGATATGCGCAGAGTTTTGGTTCTAATTTCCTTGTTGTGTTTTGGTTTTGCAAAACCGCCCTCAAGTGTTTTGGTTTGGAATTCAGATTTAAAATCCAAATCTTGGGGTTTAGGTATCTTGAAATTTGATAAAAACAGCTAAAATCTTGGAATTTTTGCAATCCAAAACCCGAACTCCGGATTTAAAATTCTAATTCTCAACTATGGGACTCGGTTTGGATCAAATCTCTTCAGAGGTGGGTTCGGATTTCTGAAGAAACGAACTGCAAAGAAGAGAAAGAAGAACAGGAAGAAGAGTAAGAAGAAGACCAGGAAGAAGAAGAAGAAGAGGAACAGGAAGAAGAAGTAGAGGACGAAGAAGAACAGGAGGAAGAAGAAGACGAAGAAGAGGAAGAAGAATAAGTAGAAGAAGAAGACTGTTGTTCTCTATTTCATTATTACAAAACGTTTGCCACATTCAAACCAGACAAGTTGCTGTGTATTGTGGAAAGCCTAATAGGGGTGACATGTCACATAATTACGTTTTATGTGTGGTTATGGTCAGATTCCCCACTGTGTCTGTACTCTGTATAAACCTACAATGTATACAAAATGTACATAATACCATGTATCCAATTTTATACGGCACATGAAAAATGTGTATCCCTGTGTCCTATAATGCTTTTTGTGTATTATCAATGTTTTGCACCTCCTTAAATCCAGAGTGACGTGATGGGCGAGCAGTGGCGGTGCCATGTGGGGAGATGAGGGTGATCACCCCCGCATAACACAGGACGAGCCCTGCCCACTTAGGGCGGGGGAAGGGAAAGCGCAGGCTCAGTGCAGTAAAGGTGAGTTCCTGCAATTGTTCTATACTTAGAGTTGGACACAGATGTAAATATGACATAAATATATCGGGAGGTGCATGTGTTGTGGGTCGTGTAACTCTAGGGCGAAGATCTTCTCTGCTGAGGATGATGATAGGGATGACCATCGTCACTATGGACCTTTCCAGTGTGTAAACGTAGATTAAAATCCATTTAATATATATATATACATAAAAGAACAAGACGTTCCAGAACCTTTATGGAAATACCAGTGCTCATGGGGGGTCATTCAGACCTAATCGCATGGTAGGTTTTTTCACTGCGCTGCGATCAGCTCACATCGCACGGGTACAAAGTGGATCGTTGCTGAGTGATGGATTTAACAAAGAATCCATTCGCACAGCCAATCGCAAGGAGATTGACAGGAAGAGGGCATTTGTGGGTGGCAAGCGTTTGCAGGGCGGGTGTCTGATGTCAATTCCGGGCCCGGACAGCCTGAAGTGATCGCAGCGGCTGAGTAAGTCCTGGGCAACTCAGAAACTGCACAAAACTTTTTTGTACCGCTCGGCTGCATATGCGATCGCACACTTGCAAAGCAAAAATACACTCCCCTATGGGCGGCGACTATCTGATCGCAGCGCTGCAAAAAATAGCTAACGAGTGGTCAGGTCTGAATTAGGCCCATGGCCCGTACAGTGCAGAAACTGCAAGGGAATAAATAGCACAGGCTGATACTGCAACAGTCAGACAAACACACACATTTTAGTTCCCCCAACACGCTACACACTATGTGCTGATGAGCCATTGTGGGTAATATGTATTTAATATGTATATGTCAGCTTTACAGTCCCGGTGCAATGACGTAAGAACGCCATCCAAATCCAATATATGTAACTGTAATGTCACTTCCATGTTCCAGAATACAAAGAAGCCTGAACTTTGCAGAGAATATAAGTGATTGCCAGGAATAATTAAGGTCGGCACGTGGGTGAAGACTTCCAGAGATGAATCCGTGCCCTTTCTTGTCTGGCTGCGGGTTCTCCGCGCTCCCATTCATGAAACAAGCAGCTATTGATTTGCTCTAATCCATTGCAAGTTTATGCCTGAACTGGCAAATAATACATTTATTACCTTCTAAGCAAGAACTACGCAGCATCGCTCTCCCGTCTCTGCCGGCTGTCAGGGAATTATTTACCGCAGGGAACAAGAGATAATGGTCAGGTGTTTTATTGAAGGAAAACGTATATATCTGGCCCTGTGGCTTGTCAGGCGGGCGCGATTAATGCAAACTGGGCCCATTTTACGCAGTGACTACAGTGTGGTTTGTACCTAATGGTCTGATTGTGAGTCGCGGGCTGCCGATGTCGGACATAGTTGAGCGATTTTTTTAACTGCACGTGTCTAAGTCGTACCGTGCATGTGGCCTGACTGTGGGGGTCATTCAGATCTGCTCGCTGGGCTGCAAATTTTGATGTCCTGCGATCAGATAGTCGCCGCCTCCAGGGGGAGTGTATATTCGCCGTGGAAGTGTGGATTCCTATGTGTACGGCGAGCTGCTAAAAGTCACTTTGTGCAGTGTGTGCGCAGCCCAGGACTTACTCCTCCAGTGCGATGAGAACAGGTCGATCGGGGTCGGAGCTGACGTCACACACCCTCCCTGAAAACGCTTGGGCACGCCTGCGTTTTTCCGGACACTCCCTGTAAACGCTCAGTTACCACCCACAAACGGCTTCCTCCTGTCAATCAGCTTGCGAACGCCTGTGCAATCGGATTTTTCGCACCATCCCGTCGCTGGCCGGCGATGCCCTTTGTTGTACTCTGACGCGTATGCGTATTGCAGTGCATATACATGCGCAGTTAGGACCTGATCGCCCATTGTGCGAAAACTCACAGCAGTGATCAGATCTGAATGACCCCCAGTGCTCGTACAGAGTCACGGTTGCGATTTCAGACGCACACACACAGAAATGTATTAGGATTCCTGGGCGGTGGTTGGGAGGTGGCTTAGTGGATGGACGTTGTCCGTATTATGGGCGGCCATGTTTAGAGGACTGTCATAAGGAAACACTGTTGCAAGTATCAATGGTGCGAGCGATACCACCGATCGGAGCCACCGACGCAGCTGCACTGACCATGGACACTGAAGTGTACGTCTCAGTGCTTGTACTGTCAGCCGCACGCTGGTGCACTATGGGCAGGATACCACTAGAGTTTTCATATTATGGCTCCCACCACACCGACAGCAGCCGGTATTGTGGACGCAGCAGCCGCTATTGTGGACGCAGCAGCCGCTATTGTGGAAGCAGCAGTCGCTATTGTGGAAGCAGCAGCCGCTATTGTGGACGCAGCAGCCGTTATTTTGGACGCAGCAGCCTCTATTGTGGACGCAGCAGTCGCTATTGTGGACGCAGCAGCCGCTATTGTGGACGCAGTAGCCGCTATTGTGGATGCAGTAGTCGCTATTGTGGAAGCAGCAGCCTCTATTGTGGACCCAGCAGTCGCTATTGTGGACGCAGCAGTCGCTACTGTGGACGCAGCAGCCGCTACTGTGGACGCAGCAGTCGCTACTGTGGACGCAGCAGCCGCTACTGTGGACGCAGCAGCCGCTACTGTGGACGCAGCAGCCGCTATTGTGGAAGCAGCAGCCGCTATTGTGGAAACAGCAGCCGCTATCGTGGATGCAGAAGCCGCTATTGTGGAAACAGCAGCCGCTATTATGGACGCAGTAGTGGCTATTGTGGACGCAGCAGCCGCTATTGTGGAAACAGCAGCCGTTATTGTGGACGCAGAAGCCGCTATTGTGGAAACAGCAGCCGCTATTATGGATGCAGCAGTCGCTATTGTGGACGCAGAAGTCGCTATTGTGGACGCAGAAGCCGCTATTGTGGATGCAGCAGTCGCTATTGTGGACACATCAGCCGCTATTGTGGACGCAGCAGCCGCTATTGTGGACGCAGCAGCCGCTGTTGTGGACGCAGCAGCCGCTGTTGTGGCTCAGAAGCCGCTATTGAGGACGCAGCAGCCGCTATTGTGGCTCAGAAGCCGCTATTGTGGACGCAGCAGCCGCTATTGTGGACACAGCAGCCGCTATAGTGGCTCAGAAGCCGCTATTGAGGATGCAGCAGCCGCTATTGAGGATGCAGCAGCCGCTATAGTGGCTCAGAAGCCGCTATTGAGGACGCAGCAGCCGCTACTGAGGACGCAGCAGCCGCTATTGTGGCTCAGAAGCTGGCCCAATATCTTTGAAAATGATGCGCAAGAACAGTAGTAACGTGAGAGATACGGTAACAGCAATGACACAGAGGTTGTTATAAAATGTCTACATGTAACTTATGATTAGGTGCTTAGGATTAGCCGTGCCCAGTTTGAGAAAAGTACTGAATAGCAGGTTGGTTCCATCGCTGACACTCTAAGGACGTCTTCCGTTACTTCTGGATCTATCTCAAAAGTTAATCTCAGCCTCAAGGAATCTTGTTCAAATAAAAATGCATTTGTTTAAAAAATGAACTTAATATTGATCAGCTCAGACATAATGAACAAGGGTCATATAGCCGTGTCGTATACTGAGGGTCATATAGCCGTGTCGTATACTGAGGGTCATATAGTCGTGTCGTATACTGAGGATCATATAGTCGTGTCGTATACTAAGGGTCATATAGCCGTGTCGTGTACTGAGGGTCATATAGCCGTGTCGTATACTAAGGGTCATATATCCGTGTCGTATACTGAGGGTCATATAGTCGTATACTGAGGGTCATATAGCCGTGTCGTATACTAAGGGTCATATATCCGTGTCGTATACTGAGGGTCATATAGCCGTGTCGTATACTGAGGGTCATATAGCCGTGTCGTGTACTGAGGGTCATATAGCCGTGTCGTATACTAAGGGTCATATAGCCGTGTCGTATACTAAGGGTCATATAGCCGTGTCGTGTACTGAGGGTCATATAGCCGTGTCGTATACTAAGGGTCATATAGCCGTGTCGTATACTGAGGGTCATATATCCGTGTCATATACTAAGGGTCATATAGCCGTGTCGTATACTGAGGGTCATATAGCCGTGTCGTATACTGAGGGTCATATAGCCGTGTCGTATACTGAGGGTCATATAGCCGTGTCGTATACTGAGGGTCATATAGTCGTGTCGTATACTGAGGGTCATATAGCCAAGTCGTGTACTGAGGGTCATATAGCCGTGTCGTATACTGAGGGTCATATAGCCGTGTCGTATACTGAGGGTCATATATCCGTGTTGTATACTGAGGGTCATATAGCCGTGTCGTATACTGAGGGTCATATAGCCGTGTCGTATACTGAGGGTCATATATCCGTTTCGTATACTGAGGGTCATATAGCCGTGTCGTTTACTGAGGGTCATATAGCCGTGTCGTATACTGAGGGTCATATAGCCGTGTCGTATACTGAGGGTCATATAGCCGTGTCGTATACTGAGGGTCATATAGTCGTGTCGTATACTGAGGGTCATATATCCGTATCGTATACTGAGGGTCATATAGCCGTGTTGTATACTGAGGGTCATATAGTCGTGTCGTATACTGAGGGTCATATAGTCGTGTCGTATACTGAGGGTCATATATCCGTATCGTATACTGAGGGTCATATAGCCGTGTTGTATACTGAGGGTCATATAGTCGTGTCGTATACTGAGGGTCATATATCCGTGTCGTATACTGAGGGTCATATAGCCGTGTCGTTTACTGAGGGTCATATAGCCGTGTCGTATACTAAGGGTCATATATCAGAGTCGTACACTGAGGGTCATATAGCCGTGTCGTATACTGAGGGTCATATAGCCGTGTCGTATACTGAGGGTCATATAGTCGTGTCGTATACTGAGGGTCATATATCCGTGTCGTATACTGAGGGTCATATAGCCAAGTCATGTACTGAGGGTCATATAGCCGTGTCGTATACTGAGGGTCATATATCCGTGTCGTATACTGAGGGTCATATAGCTGTGTCGTATACTGAGGGTCATATATCCGTGTCGTATACTGAGGGTCATATAGCCGTGTCGTATACTGAGGGTCATATAGCCGTGTCGTATACTGAGGGTCATATAGCCGTGTCGTATACTGAGGGTCATATAGCCGTGTCGTATACTGAGGGTCATATATCCGTGTCGTATACTGAGGGTCATATAGCCGTGTCGTATACTGAGGGTCATATATCCGTGTCGTATACTGAGGGTCATATAGCCGTGTCGTATACTGAGGGTCATATAGCCGTGTCGTATACTGAGGGTCATATAGCCGTGTCATATACTGAGGGTCATATAGCCGTGTCGTATACTGAGGGTCATATAGTCGTGTCGTATACTGAGGGTCATATAGCCGTGTCGTGTACTGAGGGTCATATAGCCGTGTCGTATACTGAGGGTCATATATCCGTGTCGTATACTGAGGGTCATATAGCCGTGTCGTATACTGAGGGTCATATAGCCGTGTCGTATACTGAGGGTCATATAGCCGTGTCGTATACTGAGGGTCATATATCCGTATCGTATACTGAGGGTCATATAGTCGTGTCGTATACTGAGGGTCATATATCCGTGTCGTATACTGAGGGTCATATAGCCGTGTCGTATACTGAGGGTCATATAGCCGTGTCGTATACTGAGGGTCATATAGTCGTGTCGTATACTGAGGGTCATATATCCGTGTCGTATACTGAGGGTCATATAGTCGTGTCGTATACTGAGGGTCATATATCCGTGTCGTATACTGAGGGTCATATATCCGTGTCATATACTGAGAGTCATATAGCCGTGTCGTATACTGAGGGTCATATAGCGGTATCGTATACTGAGGGTCATATAGCCGTGTCGTATACTGAGGGTCATATAGCCATGTCGTATACTGAGGGTCATATAGCCGTGTCGTATACTGAGGGTCATATAGCCGTGTCGTATACTGAGGGTCATATAGCCGTTTCGTATACTGAGGGTCATATAGCCGTGTCGTATACTGAGGGTCATATATCCGTGTCGTATACTGAGGGTCATATAGCCGTGTCGTATACTGAGGGTCATATAGCCGTGTCGTATACTGGGGGTCATATAGCCGTGTCGTATACTGAGGGTCATATATCCGTATCGTATACTGAGGGTCATATAGTCGTGTCGTATACTGAGGGTCATATATCCGTGTCGTATACTGAGGGTCATATAGCCGTGTCGTATACTGAGGGTCATATATCCGTGTCGTATACTGAGGGTCCTATAGTCGTGTCGTATACTGAGGGTCATATATCCGTGTCGTATACTGAGGGTCATATATCCGTGTCATATACTGAGAGTCATATAGCCGTGTCGTATACGGAGGGTCATATAGCCGTATCGTATACTGAGGGTCATATAGCCGTGTCGTATACTGAGGGTCATATAGCCGTATCGTATACTGAGGGTCATATAGCCGTGTCGTATACTGAGGGTCATATAGCCGTGTCGTATACTGAGGGTCATATAGCCGTTTCGTATACTGAGGGTCATATAGCCGTGTCGTTTACTGAGGGTCATATAGCCGTGTCGTATACTGAGGGTCATATAGCCGTGTCGTATACTGAGGGTCATATAGCCGTGTCGTATACTGAGGGTCATATAGTCGTGTCGTATACTGAGGGTCATATATCCGTGTCGTATACTGAGGGTCATATAGCCGTGTCGTATACTGAGGGTCATGTATCCGTGTCGTATACTGAGGGTCATATAGCCGTGTCGTATACTGAGGGTCATATAGCCGTGTCGTATACTGAGGGTCATATAGCCGTGTCGTATACTGAGGGTCATATAGCCGTGTCGTGTACTGAGGGTCATATAGCCGTGTCGTGTACTGAGGGTCATATATCCGTGTCGTATACTGAGGGTCATATAGCTGTGTCGTATACTGAGGGTCATATAGCCGTGTCGTATACTGAGGGTCATATAGCCGTGTCGTATACTGAGGGTCATATAGCCGTGTCGTATACTGAGGGTCATATATCCGTGTCGTATACTGAGGGTCATATAGCCGTGTCGTATACTGAGGGTCATATAGCGGTATCGTATACTGAGGGTCATATAGCCGTGTCGTATACTGAGGGTCATATAGCCGTGTCGTATACTGAGGGTCATATAGCCGTGTCGTATACTGTATACTGAGGGTCATATAGTCGTGTCGTATACTGAGGGTCATATATCCGTGTCGTATACTGAGGGTCATATAGCCGTGTCGTATACTGAGGGTCATATATCCGTGTCGTATACTGAGGGTCATATAGTCGTGTCGTATACTGAGGGTCATATATCCGTGTCGTATACTGAGGGTCATATAGCCGTGTCGTATACTGAGGGTCATATATCCGCGTCATATACTGAGAGTCATATATCCGTGTCGTATACTGAGGGTCATATAGCCGTATCGTATACTGAGGGTCATATAGCCGTGTCGTATACTGAGGGTCATATAGCCGCGTCGTATACTGAGGGTCATATATCCGTTTCGTATACTGAGGGTCATATAGCCGTGTCGTTTACTGAGGGTCATATAGCCGTGTCGTATACTGAGGGTCATATAGCCGTGTCGTATACTGAGGGTCATATAGCCGTGTCGTATACTGAGGGTCATATAGTCGTGTCGTATACTGAGGGTCATATATCCGTGTCGTATACTGAGGGTCATATATCCGTGTCGTATACTGAGGGTCATATAGTCGTGTCGTATACTGAGGGTCATATAGCCAAGTCGTGTACTGAGGGTCATATAGCCGTGTCGTATACTGAGGGTCATATAGCCGTGTCGTATACTGAGGGTCATATATCCGTGTCGTATACTGAGGGTCATATAGCCGTGTCGTATACTGAGGGTCATATATCCGTGTCGTATACTGAGGGTCATATAGCTGTGTCGTATACTGAGGGTCATATAGCCGTGTCGTATACTGAGGGTCATATATCCGTGTCGTATACTGAGGGTCATATAGCCGTGTCGTATACTGAGGGTCATATAGCCGTGTCGTATACTGAGGGTCATATAGCCGTGTCGTATACTGAGGGTCATATAGCCGTGTCATATACTGAGGGTCATATAGCCGTGTCGTGTACTGAGGGTCATATAGCCGTGTCGTATACTGAGGGTCATATATCCGTGTCGTATACTGAGGGTCATATAGCCGTGTCGTATACTGAGGGTCATATAGCCGTGTCGTATACTGAGGGTCATATAGCCGTGTCGTATACTGAGGGTCATATATCCGTATCGTATACTGAGGGTCATATAGTCGTGTCGTATACTGAGGGTCATATATCCGTGTCGTATACTGAGGGTCATTTAGCCGTGTCGTATACTGAGGGTCATATATCCGTGTCGTATACTGAGGGTCATATAGTCGTGTCGTATACTGAGGGTCATATATCCGTGTCGTATACTGAGGGTCATATAGCCGTGTCGTATACTGAGGGTCATATATCCGTGTCATATACTGAGAGTCATATAGCCGTGTCGTATACTGAGGGTCATATAGCCGTATCGTATACTGAGGGTCATATAGCCGTGTCGTATACTGAGGGTCATATAGCCGCGTCGTATACTGAGGGTCATATATCCGTTTCGTATACTGAGGGTCATATAGCCGTGTCGTTTACTGAGGGTCATATAGCCGTGTCGTATACTGAGGGTCATATAGCCGTGTCGTATACTGAGGGTCATATAGCCGTGTCGTATACTGAGGGTCATATAGTCGTGTCGTATACTGAGGGTCATATATCCGTGTCGTATACTGAGGGTCATATAGCCGTGTCGTATACTGAGGGTCATATATCCGTGTCGTATACTGAGGGTCATATAGCCGTGTCATATACTGAGGGTCATATAGCCGTGTCGTATACTGAGGGTCATATAGCCGTGTCGTATACTGAGGGTCATATATCCGTGTCGTATACTGAGGGTCATATAGCCGTGTCGTATACTGAGGGTCATATAGCCGTGTCGTATACTGAGGGTCATATAGCCGTGTCGTATACTGAGGGTCATATAGCCGTGTCGTATACTGAGGATCATATAGCCGTGTCGTATACTGAGGGTCATATATCCGTGTCGTATACTGAGGGTCATATAGCCGCGTCGTATACTGAGGGTCATATATCCGCGTAGTGTACTGAGGGTCATATATCCGTGTCTTATACTGAGGGTCATATAGCCGTGTCGTGTACTGAGGGTCATATAGCCGTGTCGTATACTGAGGGTTATATAGCTGTGTCGTATACTGAGGGTCATATAGCCGTGTCGTATACTGAGGGTCATATAGTCATGTCATATACTGAGGGTCATATAGCCGTGTCGTATACTGAGGGTCATATAGCCGTGTTGTGTACTGAGGGTCATATAGCCGTGTCGTATACTGAGGGTCATATAGTCGTGTCGTATACTGAGGGTCATATAGTCATGTCATATACTGAGGGTCATATAGTCGTGTCGTATACTGAGGGTCATATAGCCGCGTTGTATACTGAGGGTCATATAGCGTGTCGTGTACTCTGCGTTATTCTACACAATGGCTCCTAGGTTATGATATATAACGGGATCTGGTCAGGATCCCGGCAGTCGAAATACCAATGCCTAAATCCCAACATTGCTCAGAATGCCAGAGCTGTCATCCTGAATGACATCACAATCCCGGCGCCGGCATGCTGACAGCCGGGATCCCGAACGAGTGACTGCCGGGCCGCCGGAGAGGTAAGCCGCGGGGTGGGGGTGGGGTTAGCTTCAGGCTGCAGGGGAGGGTTAGACTGTGGGAAGAGGGGATTAGGTTTAGGCTGCAGGGAGGGGCGGTCTGGTTTAGGCTGCAGGGTGGGTGGGTGGGGGGGGGGGGGGTGTTAGGTTTAGGCACCCCCAGAGAGGGTTATGATTAGGCTATGGGGGGGAGGGGGGTCAGATTTAGGCACCACTGTGGAGGGTTAGGTGGCTGGCGGGGAGAGGGTTATGATTAGGCTATGGCCCTATGGGGGGGGGGGGTGTTAGGTTTTAGGCTGCTGGAGGGGAGGTTAGGTTTAGGCACCACTGTGCATGGTTAGGGTTAGGTGGCGGGTGGGGGGGAGAGGGTTAGGTGTAGGCTGCGGGGAGGGGGGGTTAGGTTTATGCTGCGGGGAGGGGGGGTTAGGTTTATGCTGCAGGGAGGGGGGTTAGGTTTATGCTGCAGGGAGGGGTGGGTTAGGTTTAGGCTGCAGGGAGGGGGGTTAGGTTTAGGCTGCAGGGAGGCGGGGTTAGGGTTAGGTGATGGGGGGGGGGTTAGGTTTAGGCTGCAGCAAGGGACAGTTAGGTCTAGGAGGCTGAGGGGTGGAGGTTGGCATTCTTACCCAACCCCTGTCAGAATTCTGTGCCGTGGTCTGTATTTTGACCACCGGCATTTCAGCCCTAACCCGATATAACAGCTGGATGTGGCAAGTAGATGGTCTGACGTCATATTACGGGATCAGTATGATTTACCTACAATCAATATCCCGACGGTCAAAATACCGACAACAATTGACCGATATTCAAAATACCAACAAGGGCAAAATACCGACATGCTCGAAATACCGACATTTAAAATGTTGGCATGTCAAAAAGTCGACATAGTTTTTAATGATTTTTTTCGATTGAAACCGACTTGTTCATACGTTTACCGAGTCCCATGTGGACCCGGAGGGGGAAGCGGCAGCCGCTTCCCCCTCCGGGTCCACTGGGATGGTAAAGTATGAACAAGTCGGTTTCAATGAAAAAAATCATAAAAAACTCATGTCGACTTTTTGACTTGTCGACATTTTAAATGGCAGTATTTTGACCATGTTGGTATTTTGACCGTCGGGATTTTGATTGTAGGTAAATTGACTGCATCCCCATATTACGTGGCTGCCCTTCTGTTTACGGCATATGGTGGTCATTCCGAGTTGATCGCTAGCTGCATTTGTTCGCAGCGCAGCGATCAGGCAAAAAAAATGGCAGTTCTGCGCATGCGTATGTGGCGCAATGCGCATGCGCGTCATACGGCCACATCAAATGATGTAGTTTTGCACAGGGTCTAGCGAAGCTTTTCAGTCGCACTGCTGGCCGCAGAGTGATTGACATGAAGTGGGCGTTTCTCGGTGGCAACTGACCGTTTTCAGTGAGTGTGCGGAAAAACGCAGGCTTGCCAGGAAAAACGCAGGCGTGCCTGGAAAAACGCAGGCGTGCCAGGAAGAACGCAGGCGTGCCAGGAAAAACGCAGGCGTGCCAGGAAAAACGCAGGCGTGGCTGGGCGAACGCAGGGCGTGTTTATGACGTCAAAACAGGAACTGAAAAGTCTGAAGTGATCGCAAGCGCTGAGTAGGTTTTGAGCTACTCTGAAACTACACAAAAAAACCTTTGTAGCCGCTCTGCGATCCTTTCGTTCGCACTTCTGCTAAGCTAAAATACACTCCCAGTGGGCGGCAGCATAGCGTTTACACGACTGCTAAAAACAGCTAGCGAGCGAACAACTCGGAATGACCACCATTGTCTCTAGCTGACCAAGGCTCTTGCCAAACACGGCCGGATCACATCTTCCTAAATATATGAACCAATACAAACTGGGACTTTAGAAAATGACAAATGCAATTATTAAAAAATAAATGTATCGTCCTCTGTTATCAGCTGTGAAAGGCCCTCGAGGTTCAGAAGAGTTTCTAATATGTGAAACTGTGACTATGACAAGTAAAGAAACGTCTCCAACTCGATGGAACTCTCTGCTCCGCACAGTCCCAGAGGCCCCCGCTCTAGAATCCTTCAAAATCAGACTCCAGACTTTTCTATTTACTCAGCATTCCCTTATTGTCCCTGTCCCCAGGCTCTCTGTATTTTCTGAAAAGCCTCTCTGTACGTCATTGTCTCTGTCCTGTATTATATTCATTTTATCTGTTTAGCGCCTTGAGTCCTATTGGAGAAAGAGCGCTATATAAATAAAATGATTATAATTATTAACTCTTTTGTAAGTAACAAGGTGATTTTTATTTTATGTTTTTGTTCTCCCTCTATTTAAAAATCACATGGGTAATTATTATTTGTATTTGTGCCGTCATCAAGATCCCCCTCCCTCTGTTCCTTCGCCCGGTGTTTATTATGAACTGTTTTGGGTAACAATCCTATGGAAGTGTTTTAGAAGCGTAATGTGGGAATATCTGAAACATCAAACCCAGCGCCACAATATTTCCTTTACATTCGCCCTACGGTGCGATTTACACAGGGGGTAATTCAGAGTTGATGGCAGCAGCAAATTTGTTAGCAGTTGGGCAAAACCATGTGCACTGCAGGGGAGGCAGATATAACATGTGCAGAGAGAGTTAGATTTGGGTGGGGTGTGTTCAAACTGAAATCTAAATTGCAGTGTAAAAATAAAGCAGCCAGTATTTACCCTGCACAGAAACAATATAACCCACCCAAATCTAACTCTCTCTGCACATGTTATATCTGCCCCATCTACAGTGCACATGGGGGGTAATTCCAAGTTGATCGCAGCAGGAATTCTGTTAGCAATTGGGCAAAACCATGTGCACTGCAGGGGAGGCAGATATAACATGTGCAGAGAGAGTTAGATTTGGGTGTGGTGTGTTCAATCTGCAATCTAATTTGCAGTGTACAAATAAAGCAGCCAGTATTTACCCTGCACAGAAATAAAATAACACACCCAAATCTAACTCTCTCTGCAAATGTTATATCTGCCCCCCCTGCAGTGCACATGGTTTTGCCCAACTGCTAAAAAATTTCCTGCTGCGATCAACTTGGAATTACCCCCATGGTTTTGCCCAATTGCTAACAAATTTGCTGCTGCGATCAACTCTGAATTACCCCCACAGTCTGAGCTGTTTCATAAAAGTCTGCTAGAACATGAACCATGGCCAATGGCGCTGCTTCCGCACAGATATCACAGCGTCCTGCAAACAACTTGTAAGTCATATTCTGAGTAAATAGAGATTTATAAATCCAAAAATAATTTGGGGAGTTTTATTACCTCTTTAAGATATTTGACATTGTATGTACTTTTTAAGCAAGCAGATTTCCTTTTGCGCTGTTTACTCACGGTACGTGGATTTGATTTATTGGTCAGAAAGTTTTATGTTCCATTTATTTGCATTTTCCAGCTGAACAGAAACCTGGTTAATAATTTTCAAGAGTATGAATTCACAGAATGTAAATTGTGACTTTGTTATCATTCGTTTACTTTAAATGGCCGTTCTGTTCGCTCATTTCCCAAGACGCAAAGTAATACAGTAAATACACAGACAAGACCAGCGGTAATCGTTACTGGCTCTTGACTCATAAATTATAATATACACATGCCAAGCATACATTATACCGGTCTTGCTGCTTAAACATAGGCTTCTGGTACAGTAGATATTATTATTAGTGTTTGGATTTGAACTGCTTGAATCATGTGACTCTCCGTTCTTCAAGCAACGAAGCGCCATGTGGTTTGGGAGGTGGGAGAAGAATCAAGGAGGCAAGTATACTATTTATACACCAAGTTGTCATAACAACAATCACCTGATCATGTATGATGTGTGGGTATGAAAATTACTCATACTCTCATACTCATTATTAACTATCCTGTAGTGCCAGCACTAACACTTGGCCGCATAGCTGACACTCTGCGGAAGTCTTCAGTTACTTCTCGATTTACTGTATCTCAAAAGCAAATCTCAGCCTAACTGAATCTTTGTTATTGTAATGCAAATAATGATCTGGCTCTAAATATAACATTATACAGTAACAGCTACAGTACGTCTTATTGATTACTTAAGAACACAAACACAGAACGTTATTAAATGGACCTTAAATGGAGCGACCAGGTCCGTTTTGTTTAAAGGACCCAGCCGACACCCAAGCACCCTCAGCCTATCAATCAGACTGGGGCCTAGAGGGCCCTGCATGTGAGGACGCAGGAGCCATTTTGCACATGCGCAGTTCCTACACCATTAGACTTTTACGCAAGCCATTGTGTTTGTGTACAAGTATGAATCAGGCCCACAGATACCAGACAGACAGAGGAGACATCACTATAGCTAACCTGTGATTTAATTGCACACAGGGCTGCCATAGTACAGTATAAAGAAAAACGTATAGAGTTGGAATCTGCTGGCTCGAAGCACACAAGTGGTTAAATGAGATGTAAGCCAGCGCTATACAAAATATAAAATATTAGATATTTATTAAAAAAGCTGTCATTTAGACAATATATATATATATATATATATATATATATATATATATATATACTTGCAAGGCAGTCGGCACTCCCAGGCTCTTGAAACAACTTGCTCCGTGCCAGTTCAAAAATTCATCATGTAAGTCCAGCAAAAGAACGACACTAGAGACAGTAAAATGCAGTGAAAAATGTATTGAACAGGCAATACATTTTTCACTGCATTTTACTGTCTCCAGTGCCGTTCTTTTGCTGGACTTATATATATATATATATATACAGGATTATTGCTTGGCAACAGTAAGCTCCCCCATACTGTACCTAAACTTAATCAAGAAATCCGTTTAGCCGGTTTATAAAATGTAACACACGCTAGTGTTTCTGCCTCTAAGCTCTCTGCAATATGGGCGCTCTGGCTTGAATTTCGTGGGGCCCCTCCATCCTGTCCGTCTTTTCTCCCTGAGGAAAGTGTCTGCATTGTCGGGGAACACAGGAGATAAAGAAGACAAAGGAAGTAACATTGTTATACTGTAAATAACAAATGCGCAGAGCACGGGCTCAGCGGGAAATTACTTTTTGCAACATGTTGCATCCCTGTACTAATAATGAGACATTCCCGCAGGGATAAGATTTGTTTTATTTTTGTAATATGTTTTTATTTTTTTGAAGCACATTCTGTACTTTGCACAAAGGGATTTTCCTAATCTATGTATCAATAGCAATCCAATAATCCAGAGTAATTATATTAAATTCTGCAGCAGATTATCCCTAAGTGGCTGCGCCGGCTGATGCCGTCCGTCCTGCTCTTGTGTTCTGTCTAATGTGATTGTGAGTCAGAGCGGAGGGGAATAAGTGCTGGGACCATATTATGTCACATAGCTTTTTTATAAACCAATTAAGAAAAAAGGGATTTGCAGTCAACTGAATTTGGAGCTGGCTTCTATTATCCCATATTTCTTCTTGTTATAATACCATCCCCTTCCTATTTATCTTTGTAATCATCAATTACCTTCTCTTCTCTTTAATCATCCACCGTATCTATCTATCTCCTTAATGCACAGTACATTATCCCAGCGTGTCTGAGATGCATAATGCTCCATGTGTCATTACAAAGCATTGTTCATTACCCATCCAAACCTGCAAAAGGCTTTTATACAAGGTTTGCTTTTAATTCAGTCTTGTATATTCCTTGTATCACATTAACCCCATCTTGCCAAAGACAATACGCCACTCTACGCCGGGTTGGAGAAAGAGACGGAAAAAGCTCACATGAAAGGTTTCTGCCTTTAAATCGAGCACAAAAACAAGGTAATTAAAATAATTCTATACACAGGAGCATTATAAGAGTCTTATTTACCCAGTTCCGCTTCATATAATGATGGTTTTATTTTCGCAGATAGGATCCCACAGTTGCCAACTGTCCCTAATTCCCAGGGCAGTCCCTCTTTTCCAGATTAGTCACTGGGAAACATTTTTTCCAAACGCACATTACTATTGCTGGGACGCGTTCGGCATCCCGGCGGTTGGTGGTCATGTGACTGATGCCCGGAATCCTGACAGCGACCAGGAAACCAGCGGCAGAACACCGACAGCTGACATCCCTAAGGTACAGATGGAGCCATCTTCATCATGGCCTTTAATAGGAATAACTGAGGAAGGACAGTCGGACTTAATCCCCTGCTGTATTGTTCTCTCTGTATTGTATTGCAGCTGAGAACAATAGATGAAAGGCTTATGCTAATAAACTATGGTGCACCTAGGTGCAGCAGGGAAGCCAAGATAAATGTGGCTCCATCTGTAAGTATCGGGTTAGGGGTTAGGGCCCGGGGGGGAGGGGAGGGTGTTTGGGAAGAGGGTTAGATTTAGGCACTAGGGAAGGGTCTAGGGTTAGGCACTAGTATTAGGGGTGGGGTGGGGGGGGGGGGGGAGGGGGTTAGCCACAGCTGCCATCCCCCGGAGGGTTAGGGTAGGGGAAGGTTAAAATACTTTTGCAATCCGGTGTCGGGATCTCATTGTTGGGATGCCACTGTCGGTCATGTGACCGCCAGCATCCGACCGCTGGTATTACATACCGAACCCATGAGGGGAAAGGTTTGTCTAGGAAGTATTGCATGAGGCATGTCTTTCCTCAGTGACAACGCCTCTATAGATAGTATTTCAAAGTTTTGGCAACTTCGAGAGTGACAAATTTATTACTCTAAAAAAATTTTTTTTTTTAAATATACATTTTTAGGGTAGGAAAAATATATGTGCAGATTTGGTCACTTTATTTGAATCAAAACACATTTAAATTTGATGAAAAATTTGATGAAGTTAATTTTTTGGTGTTTTTGCATAGTACAATGGGGGTAATTCCGAGTTGATCGCAGCAGGAAATTTGTTAGCAGTTGGGCAAAACCATGTGCACTGCAGGGGAGGCAGATGTAACATGTGCAGAGAGAGTTAGATTTGGTTGTGGTGTGTTCAAACTGAAATCTAAATTGCAGTGTAAGAATAAAGCAGCCAGTATTTACACTGCACAGAAACAATATAACCCACCCAAATCTAACTCTCTCTGCATATGTTACATCTGCCCCCCCTCCAGTGCACATGGTTTTGCCCAACTGCTAACAAAGTTCCTGCTGCGATCAACTCAGAATTACCCCCAATATGTACTAAAAATCCATGTAAGTCACAGAATCCTGACCACTGACAATACGGCCAAGTTCTATCATGAGAGCTCAAACGCAAACAAAGATCAGAATAATAGAATAGAATAAGCCCCGCTCCTGGAATAAAGAATCCTGGTGCACAGGCTCACAGGGGGTTGTGCAATAACTGTGCAGTATAAGAACGCACCACATTACTGCGCTGGCTCAGACCGCCGGCAGGAAATGTTCTGTAAACTGTGTCTGTTTCCAACGCTGAAAGTAGTAAACTCTGAAATGTTCTATGATCCCTCCATTTCCATCTGCAGCCCCCATAGGTTTCTATGGAGGATGTGATGTCACATTTACTGAGTCTGGCCCCCACAATTAATGCCATCTGAAGATGGCATAGTGTTACTGTAGCCTATGGTGCTCTGAAACGCTCCCCAGCAATGGCTGCGAATGAGCAAGAGTCCCGGTAGAGGAGCCAAGGGAATGCTGATGGGGTCACTACACTCCGAGCACATAACAGGGACTGGCGGCTACCTTCAGAGCCCCTGTACCTGCGTGTTCTGGGCGGTATTATCACACACTGCAATGTTATAGTATGGCGCCCAGCTCGCCCTGGCGATGTGACTAATGATAACTGGGCCCCTGAGACGCAGCCAGCGCGGTGTAGAGGCAGCTACCAGGGGGAGTCTACGATGTGCAGCCTGAGGGTCTCATTCTGAATTGGATGGATCTCGTTGCACGGATGCATATAGCGGGTTTTAACGTAAAGCTCACGCGCTGGAGCGAATTTACTCCACCCGAGCAAGACAGATCTTTACCGGACTTCGCTTTGCATTACAATGGACTTTTTGGGGTTGGCTACTGGGTAGCGCCAATGTGAGCTCATGGAACTAATCTGTGTCATGGTAGCATTGTGGGGGTGAATCTTGAGTTCTGCGCTATTCTGAGTCGTGCGTCAGACAGATCTCTTGCCCCGCCCCTGCATGGGACAGGTGCAAGTGTCAATACTAGTGATGACCGGTGCTGCTGTGGGCGGAGAAAAAGTGTGCGGAGCTACTTCCTGCTTGTAGCTGCGCGGATCCTCAAATTAACCCTGCGGAAACTCGTATTCGCCTAAGGACGTATCGCAGCTACAGCCACTTTCTGTCTGACTCAGACTCTGCTCCTGGCACTATAAACAGGGCTGCCATCAGAAATTGTGGGGCCCAGGACTGACAAAATAGACAGGGCCCCACCCTCCAAATAAAAAGATTCTGCTGCACCGCTCCACCCCTATGTGGTGTCACACATTGTGACGTTACATATAAGTGGAGCATTGCGGCCCTGCAGGTAACAGAGAGCTGATGCACAGGGAAGGCTTGTATTAAGAAGTTCCTGTGCATCTGACTGCTGTTGTTTTACAGCCTGGTGCAGCTCTCCAGGTATTGGAGGTAGGAGCCAGGGGTGGGCCCCTCTCTCTGTAAGGTCTCAGGACACCAGTCCCCACAGTCCCCCCCTGGTGGCTGCCCTTACTGTAAATATCGCCCTCTATAGCAAAATCCTTTACAAATATTGATATTGGTGCTCCAAAGTTATTGCCAGTACCAGTAAAACATACTGGATATCAATATATAATACAACCTGAATATATAGCTAAAATCTGAGTGCTTCATCCTTCAGGGCTGCGTTGAGAATGTGCTGCTCACTATAAGCAGTTACCAGGCCATGCAGCTGAGGAGGGAACAGTCTCTCGCCCATTCTGCAGCACCGTATAAAGCACAATACAGCTGCTGTGGGACCGTAATAAGACTGAAGGCAATTTCTTTTGCAAGAACAAAGAAAAAGCTGCTTCTTTTCCTCTTTTGTCCCATTGGTAATATAAAGGCGCTGGATGGTTTTACAGGAATCACACTTGTTTCCAGTTACCACAAACCATTGTAAAGCAGAAATCTCGCAGCCCATCATGTGAGATTCATGATTCACACGCCCAGCGCTTCCTGCTCGTTGTATTTCACCATTTTAAAGCTATATTTCCTGTGTCAGAAATTGATTTTAGTCTCCAGACATCGTTACCCAGGAGGGGCTCTTGATTAATAAATTCAAAGGCTGGAAGCGGACGGCTTTTCACTTTTCTAATGTTCTATTTTTACTGCTGATATTAACTGACTGCGCGATGGCACGGCTTAAGTGCTGGAGGCTTCAAACATGTATAAATTAAATTTATATTTATATCTCTAATCATTGTTATAAAACCCATAAGCGCAGAAAGAGGAGCTTTTATGAAAGTCTCTTTTAAAAAAAATCTCTGCTCTTATGTTCCTGAAAAGATTAGCCTTTCCCATGTTAGGAAGTGTACGGATTACGTGCGCGGCCGGCTGGACATTAGGATCAGCAATGAAGCCAAGGAGATGACGGTCTGTCTGAGAAATGTCACATTATGTTTCTCCAGAGACGGACACATTTCAAAGCCAATCTTAATTGTAGAGGTGCGTAAATTGGGGACATACTGATCTGCTGGATTAGTTTGGGAATTTTGTCTTCCGGAAGAGAGAAATGGGTCCTCAGCGATAGGAGACCGGGAGATGGGTTGTGCGGTTATGTTGGTGACAGACAAATATCACATTTCCTATATGAAACATCTGCTTTCATCTCATTTGTGTTGATGGTTCATATCCAGGCCCAGTACAATTCCAGTACCAGGAAACTGAATGCCAGGATACCCATGTATCCGACCTCTGAAAAACTATTTTACACCCAAGAAATGATAAGGCCATGCCACCTTGTCTTCCTGCCGCATCTACAGGAGCCAGGCAAGAGAGTGCAGGAGCCAGGCGAGAGAGTGCAGGAGTCAGGCGAGAGAGTGCAGGAGCCAGGCAAGAGAGTGCATTAGTCAGGCAAGAGAGCGCAGGAGCCAGGCAACAGAGTGCACGAGCCAGGCAAGAGAGTGCAGAAGTCAGGCAACAGAGTGCAGGAGTCAGGCAAGAGAGTGCAGGAGTCAGGCAACAGAGTGCAGGAGTCAGGCAAGAGAGTGCAGGAGTCAGGCAACAGTGTGCACGAGCCAGGCAAGAGAGTGCAGGAGTCAGGCGAGAGAGTGCAGGAGTCAGGCAAGAGAGTGCAGGAGTCAGGCAACAGAGTGCACGAGCCAGGCAACAGAGTGCACGAGCCAGGCAAGAGAGTGCAGGCGTCAGGCAAGAGAATGCAGGAGTCAGGCGAGAGAGTGCAGGAGCCAGGCGAGAGAGTGCAGGAGTCAGGCGAGATGGTGCAGGAGCCATGCAAGAGAGAGCAGGAGTCAGGCAACAGAGTGCAGGAGTCAGGCAAGAGAATGCAGGAGTCAGGCAAGAGAGTGCAGGAGCCAGGCGAAAGAGTGCAGGAGCCAGGCGAGAGAGTGCAGGAGTCAGGCGAGAGGGTGCAGGAGCCATGCAAGAGAGAGCAGGAGTCAGGCAAGAGAGTGCAGGAGTCAGGCAAGAGAATGCAGGAGTCAGGCAAGAGAGTGCAGGAGCCAGGCGAGAGAGTGCAGGAGTCAGGCGAGAGGGTGCAGGAGTCAGGCAAGAGAGAGCAGGAGTCAGGCAAGAGACTGCAGGAGTCAGGCAAGAGACTGCAGGGGTCAGGCAAGAGACTGCAGGGGTCAGGCAAGAGACTGCAGGAGCCAGGCAAGAGAGTGCAGGAGTCAGGCAAGACTTGAAAGTACAGTAGTTGGTCCAGTGAGTAATGGTGCTGAAATCACTGCTTTAGAAGGGAGCAGTGTGTCTCTGAGCCTTTGTTCTGGGAGTGAACCATGGTTCTGGGAGTGTGATGAACCATTGTTCTGGGATTGTGGTGAACCATTGTTCTGGTAGTGTGGTGAACAATTGTTCTGGGATTGTGGTGAACCATTGTTCTGGGAGTGTGGTGAACCATTGTTCTGGGATTGTGGAGAACCATGGTTCTGGGAGTGTGGTGAACCATTGTTCTGGGATAGTGGTGAACCATTGTTCTGGGATTGTGGAGAACCATGGTTCTAGGGGTTGTGGTGAACCATTGTTCTGGGGTTGTGGTGAACCATTGTTCTGGGAACCAATATAAAATGCTTTCTTACAGAATGTATTGCATACAGTATCTGACAATTAAAGGACACCACCTCGAGTAATGAACCTCAGGTTGCACATCTAGGTATAATGACGACCCACCTCTTACATTGTATGGGACGGTGCATGACTTTGTGGTCCTCGGTACTTGGTATAACAGAGCAGATGAGAACAATGTTACCTATATGTGCTATCAAGTTATGACAAAGGGTCCAGCCCTGCCACCTCATGCATTAAAGGATGCAGTGATACCGGTCCCTGCTGCTTCAACATAGCTGTGCCGTCTACTCCTGATTTACTGGACCCTGCTCTTGATTTGCCTGTCTGCCTTCCTGTGCCTGTCTGCTACCTCTGGGGCCATCTCCTCAAGTGCCAGCTGCAGTTACATACCTGGGGGCTTTCTGGTGATTCCTGGAGGCAGTGTGTCTGCTCATCATCCCGTGTCCTGGCCTCTATTTCCTTCCTCCTCTGCTCCTTCTTCTCTACTAGAGGTGACTGCTCAATGATCTGCTTCCAGTTACTTTTTGCTTTTGATTGTCCATGACTGTGTGCCACTGCTCCTGTGACGGGGACTTCAGCTTGTCTGCCTGGCCAACCTCCTCCTGCGTTTGGTATGTGTGGCCACCAGTCACAATACCAATGGGGGGATCCCGGATGTCGCATGGTCTGCAGGGGGGCTCACCACAGGTTATTTTCCCGCTCTATGGGTGTCGTGGACACCCACGAGTGGGAATAGTCCCTGTTGGTCAGCATTCCAACCATCGTGATTTTCAGATGCCAGGATCCTGTATTGAGTACTCCTCCTGACCTCTCTCTCTCTATGCACCCTGACCTCCTCCTGACCTCTCTCTCTATGCACCCTGACCTCCCCAACCTCCTCCTGACCTCTCTCTCTCTATGCACCCTGACCTCCCAAACCTCATCCCGACCTCTCTCTCTCTATGCACCCTGACCTCCCCAACCCCCTCCTGACCTCTCTGTCTTTATGCACCCTAACCTACCCAACCTCCTCCTGACCTCTCTCTATGCACCCTGACCTCCCCAACCTCCTCCTGACCTCTCTCTATGCACCCTGACCTCCCCAACATCCTCCTGACTTCTCTGTGCACCCTGACCTCCCCAACCTCCTCCTGACCTCTCTCTAATATGCCCCCTAACCTCCTCAACCTCCTTCTGACCTCTCTATGCACCCTGACCTCCCCAACCTCCTCCTGACCTCTCTCTATGCACCCTGACCTCCCCAACCTTCTCCTGACCTCTCTCTCTATGCACCCTGACCTCCCCAACTTCATCCTGTCCTCTCTCCCTCTATGCACCCTGACCTCCCCAACCTCCACCTGACCTCTCTCTCTATGCACTCTGACCTCCTCCTGACCTCTCTCTCTCCCTGTGCACCTGACCTCCCCAACCTCCTCCTGGCCTCTCTCTATGCACCCTGACCTCCCCAACCTCCTCCTGACCTCTCTCTCTATGCTCTCTGACCTTCCCAACCTCCTCCTGACCCCTCTCTCTCTATGCACCCTGACCTCCCTAACCTCATCCTGACCTCTCTCTCTCTCTATGCACCCTGACCTCCCCAACCCCCTCCTGACCTATCTGTCTTTATGCACCCTAACCTCGCCAACCTCTTCCTGATGTCTCTCTATGTACCCTGACCTCCCCAACTGCCTCCTGACCTCTCTCCATGCACGCTGACCTCCCCAACATCCTCCTGACCTCTCTATGCACCCTGACCTCCCCAACCTCCTCCTGACCTCTCTCTCTCTCTCTCTCTCTCTCTCTATGCACCCTAACCTCCCCAACCTCCTTCTGACCTCTCTCTATGCATCCTGACTCCCCCAACCTCCTCCTGACCTCTCTCTCTATGCACCCTGACCTCCCCAACCTTCTCCTGACCTCTCTCTCTATGCACCCTGACCTCCCCAACTTCATCCTGTCCTCTCTCTCTCTATGCACCCTGACCTCCCCAACCTCCGCCTGACCTCTCTATCTCTCTCTATGCACCCTGACCTCCCCAACCTCCTCCTGACCTCTCTCTCTCTCTCTCTCTCTCTCTATGCACCCTCTCTATGCACCCTAACCTGCCCAACCTCATCCTGACCTCTCTCTCTCTTTCTTTGCCCTACCCTCACCTACCTCTTTCTGACCCCTCTCTCTCTCGGTCTGCCCTAACCTCACCTACCTCTTCCTGACCTCTCTCTCAGGTTGCCCTAACCTCACCTTCCTCTTCCTGATCTCTGTCTCTGTACCCTATCCTCCCCAACCTCCTCCTGACCTCTCTCTCTCTTTCTCTGCCCTACCCTCACCCACCTCTTCCTGACCTCTGTCTGCACCCTAATGTCCCCAACCTCCTCCTGACCTCTCTCTCTCTTTCTCTGCCCTACCCTCACCCACCTCTTCCTGACCTCTGTCTCTGCACCCTAACGTCCCCAGCCTCCTCCTGACCTTTCCCTGGGCGAGATGTATTAACATACATCGCCACCCCTCGCCGCCAATCACAGGCGCGTCTTACGGGTACAAAATGGATCGTTGCTGGGAGATGGATTTAACGAAGAATCCATTTGCAGAGCCAATCGGAAGGAGACTGACAGGAAGAAGGTGTTTATGGGTGTCAACTGACCGTTTTCTGGTAGTGGTTGGAAAAACGCAGGCGTGTCCAAGCGTTTGCAGAGCGGGTGTCTGACGTCAATTCCGGGCCCGGACAGGCTGAAGTGATCGCAGCGGCTGAGTAAGTCCAGAGCTACTCAGAAACTGCAAAAAACATTTTCGTCCCTCTCGGCTGCATTGGCCCTCATTCCGAGTTGATCGCTCACTAACTATTTTTTGCAGCGCTGCGATCAGATAGTCGCCACCTATAGGGGAGTGTATTTTCCCTATGCAAGTGTGCGAACACTTGCGCAGCCGAGCGGGATGAAAAAGCTTTAGCAGTTTCTGAGTAGCTCTGGACTTACTCACCCCTTCGATCACTTCAGTCTTTTTGGTCCCGGAATTGATGTCAGGCACCCGCCCTGTAAACGCTTGGACACGCCTGCGTTTTTCCAAACACACTCAGAAAACGGTCGGTTACCACCCACAAACGCCTTCTTCCTGTCAATCTTCTTGCAATCGACTGTGCGAATGGATTCTTTGTTAAATCCATCGCAAAGCAACCATCCGTTTTGTACCCGTACGACGCGCCTGCGTATTGCGGTGCATGCGCAGTAATGACCTGATCGCTGCACTGCAAAAAATGGCAGCGAAGGATCAACTCGGAACGACCCCCATTATTAAGTATACGATTTATGGAAAAATATCCAAAATGCTTAAGTACAAAACAATGAAATGAATGATATAAAATGACTATATATATAATTATCTTGAATTTGTAAGGATACAAAACAGAAGGTAGCATACATATTTGTGCCTGTCTTTGACGGGGAAGACCTTGAAAAGTAGGATCACCCCTCAATCTGATAATGCAAATCTCCTCCTCATCACCCTGACGCATTACCATGAATATCTGCATTACACAGGGGGCGGGGGTGGGGATCCACGATGGCGCAATTCACCAAGAATCATACCATCACGTCCCTCTCCAGCCAATTTTACTAGGATGTGGGTCGTAACCTGTTTTTTTTCATAGGGAGTTCTGGAGACTAGACTAAACTAGACCAATATGTTCCACGCACTGGCGGAAGTTACAGTCCTTGGTGATGTTGACACTTTTCAATAAAATAACTACTTGTTTAATTCACCCGTATGATATCTGTATCTGCTGTATTTAATTAGAGATCACTATTAATCTTTCTCATAGGTTTGTATTGATGGAGTTGCAGTCAAGGCTTGCATTGTGTATTGCGAGGAAAGTGAAGGTCAGCTCTGGAACTAGCACTGATCCCTGGTACAGCTATGTGATTATTCTGATATTACTTCCATTTTCTTGCTGTGTAATTGCACATAATGCTACATGCCAGTCTGTTTCCTTCCATGTAGATTATTCAAGATTGGTCACTTTTCTCTAATAACACAGTTTCCTTGTTCTGTATAAAACAGTCTCCATTTACAGAGATGTGCTTTCCATCACATTCTATTTTTCCTCTAAGTATATTTCCTGTCTTCAGGTTATATATTGTACATGACTGTCTCTTGTTGTTTCACCTTTGTGTTTAGTTGGTTAGCTTGTGAGGTGACCCCTTATGTGCTTGCCACAGAATACACGTGGATAAATCCGTGGTGCACCGCTAGTCATTTTAGAGGGAGTCATGCAAGTTTCCAAAAAGAAGGAGGAGGGCAGGGGGTCACACTGGAAAGTTCCATTGTGATAGTGGCATGGTCAAAGCACTTAATGGGGTATACGTTAGGAAAAAGAAGTGTAAGTACAAGACTGTGGCTTACCAGAACCATGCCACTCTGGGTATAAGAGGAATGGACGTGGGAGAAGAATATATACTCTCATGTCAGAGGTTCTTTAACTCACCAGGAATGGTAAAATTTATGCAAGAAATGGTGCCATAGCCTTATAGAGCTGAGCCTGGGAGTCAGGGCCACAGAGGGAGATCTGCCGAGATCTGGGTGAGGACGGCATTAAAATTCCACAACTATCTCCCCATTTTGGATTAATGAGAGTTTAGAGGGAAAATGATGTTGACTCCGGTAAGTGGGGTACAAGCCTACTATAGTACAGAGGAAGGTGACAAGCTTTCCAATTTGCATAAGATAGCAATTAGCAGCCCTGTTGAATGAATTGGGTTTCTGGGGCTAATTCAGAGTTGATCGTAGCAACAAATTTGTTAGCAGTTGGGCAAAACCATGTGCACTGCAGGTGGGGCAGATGTAACATGTGCAGAGAGAGTTAGATTTGGGTGGGTTATATTGTTTCTGTGCAGGGTAAATACTGGCTGCTTAATTTTTAACTGTAATTTAGATTTCAGTTTGCATACACCCCACCCAAATCTAACTCTCTCTGCACATGTTACATCTGCCCCACCTGCAGTGCACATGGGGGGTAATTCAGACCTGATCGTAGCTGTGCTAAAATTAGCACTTCTGCGATCAGTCACACAGACATGCGGGTGGACCGCCCCGCATGTCAGGCTTGACTCCCCCCCGCACAAGTACAAAAGCATCGCACAGCAGCGATGCTTTTGTACTTGAAGAGTAGCTCCCTACCAGCGCAGCTCCTGCGCACTGGCAGGGAGCTACTGTCGCTGTCCGGGTCACAGCGACTGTGTGTAACGTCACGCAGCCACCGCGGCCCGCCCCCCACCCGCACGGTCCAAGCAAACACCAAGCAAACACCGCCGGCCCGGCCCCTCCCACCCAGCTACCACCTCTGCCTGTCAATCAGGCAGGGCTGAGACGGCCGTCGGCTGTCTGGCATATGGCGGCACACTGCGGCACCTGCGCATGCGCAGTTCAGACCTGATCGGCTGCTGTGTGAAAACGCACAGCACCGATCAGGGCTGAATTAGGTCCTTGGTTTTGTCCAACTGCTAACAATTTGCTGCTACGATCAGGTCTGAATTACCCCCTCTGATATCTGGCATTCGGTTGGCAGATATAATTACCATGCTCGGTTTTTGTCTGGAGCCGTGTACTTGGAAAGATATGGGGAAAGCTTTTAACCAGATCATGGAGTGAAGTGTTTGGATAAAGTGAGACTCAATAATGAATAATAGGTGCTCATCCAATGCCCTGAGTGAGATGGAGAATCTATCCCTCCTCTGATAGATATTCAGGCCGCTAATATAGCATTGCACACTACTGCAGATCAAGCAGTTCTTGCAAACCGAGCATGCATCACAGGCTGCACAGGCGTAGTAAGGTACTAGTGAGTCGTACACAACCTCGTCACTTCTCACCAGCACATGGGTGGGCATCACAGGCTGCACAGGTGTAGTAAGGTACTAGTGAGTCGTACACAACCTGGTCACTTCTCACCAGCACATGGGTGGGCATCACAGGCTGCATAGGTGTAGTAAGGTACTAGTGAGTCGTACACAACCTGGTCACTTCTCACCAGCACATGGGTGGGCATCACAGGCTGCACAGGTGTAGTAAGGTACTAGTGAGTCGTACACAACCTGGTCACTTCTCACCAGCACATGGGTGGGCATCACAGGCTGCATAGGTGTAGTAAGGTACTAGTGAGTCGTACACAACCTGGTCACTTCTCACCAGCACATGGGTGGGCATCACAGGCTGCATAGGCGTAGTAAGGTACTAGTGAGTCGTACACAACCTGGTCACTTCTCACCAGCACATGGGTGGGCATCACAGGCGGGTAAAGTGGCAGTAGCAGCGTGTGTGCATGTACAATACATTTTGCGGGAGTGAGTGATTGGTCTTATTCGGCGCTGGGTGTATGCAGAAATCCAGCTGATTTAGGGTGGGATGTACTAATTTTTGTGTCTGAAGTACTGAATTATCGGGACTTTTTCATGCTGGTTCCAGAGCACAAATCCCGATATTTTCGTGTGATGTATTAATATTTCCCCCTCCCTGCGATATAGACGCAGTGTCCCTTTACTTTGTACTGCGTATGTGCAAGGCTGCTCGAGCTTCCTGACAGATCTCCCTCTCCTGCTGTGCCTACTCCCTCCCTCCAGCATCTCTCTCCTCTGCTGTGCCTCCTCCCTCCGTCCAGCATCTCTCTCCCCTGCTGTGCCTCCAGCATCTCTCTCCCCTGCTGTGCCTCATGCCTCCCCCATCCAGCATCTCTCTCCCTGCTGTGCCTCATGCCTCCCCCCGTCTGGCATCTCTCTCCCCTGCTGTGCCTCCAGCATCTCTCTCACCTGCTGTGCCTTCTCCCTCCGTCCAGCATCTCTCTCCCCTGCTGTGCCTCATGCCTCCCCCATTCAGCACATACTTACCTACTCTCCCGGAAGCTGCGGGAGGCTCCCGTTTTTTGGGGTAGCCCCCCGCACCCCCGGAAGAGTGGGCAGGTCTCCCGCATCCTGCTCGCACCCTAGTGATGCGAGCAGGATGGAGAGATAACCTCCCGCATTCGCGGGTCCGTCGGGTGGAGAAGGGGTTAAAATGACGCAAATCGCGTCATTTTAGCCCCGCCCCCTTCCCGCGGACCCGCGAATCGTGGCATTTCCCGATGCGGGGGCGGGGCTTAGTGGTGTCACAGTCCGGCCCCGCCCCCCGAAGACACTGCAGCGTCTCCTCTCCGGGCTTCTCCCGGAGAGGAGAAAGAAAATGTAGGTAAGTATGATTCAGCATCTCTCTCCTGCTGTGCCTCCTCCCTCTGTCCAGCATCTCTCTCCCCTGCTGTGCCTCCAGCTTCTCTCTCCCCTGCTGTGCCTCCTGCCTCCCTTCAGCATCTCTCTCCCCTGCTGTGCCTCCTCCCTCTGTCCAGCATCTCTCTCCCCTGCTGTGCCTCCAGCTTCTCTCTCCCCTGCTGTGCCTCCTGCCTCCCTTCAGCATCTCTCTCCCCTGCTGTGCCTCATGCCTCCCTCCAGCATCTCTCTCCCCTGCTGTGCCTCCTCCCTCCATCATCTCTCTCCCCTGCTGTGTCTCCAGCATCTATCTCCCCTGCTGTGCCTCTACCATCTCTCTCCCCTGCTGTGCCTCCTGCCTCCCTTCAGCATCTCTCTCTCCTGCTGTGCCTCATGCCTCCCTCCAGCATCTCTCTCCCCTGCTGTGCCTCCTCCCTCCATCATCTCTCTCCCCTGCTGTGCCTCCAGCATCTCTCTCCCCTGCTGTGCCTCCACCATCTCTCTCCCCTGCTGTGCCTCCTGCCTCCCTTCACATACTTACCTACATTCTGGCTGCTCTCTGCGGGAGAGAGCAGCCAGGTCGGCTCAGAGGGCGGGCAGGGGAGGCTGTGCTGTAAAGGAGGGGGTGGCCGGAGGCGGGACAGGGGCGGAGCAAGGTCGGGACAGGGGCGCAGCAAGGGTGGGGTCACAGTGACACCTCCTTTAAGCCATGCCCCCGCTCTGTAATGCCGCGATCACGGGCATTACACTGCAGGGGGCGTGGCTATGATGACGCGATTCAGCAAGAATCGCGTCATCGACTGCCCGGACCGCCCACTTTACACACTAAGTGGGCGGACGGGCAGGGGGGACCCCGCAAATCGGGAGACTTGCCTGCTCTTCCGGGGGGCTGGGAGGGTCACCCAATTTTCGGGAGCCTCCCGGCCATTCCGGGAGAGTAGGCAAGTATGCCTCTTCCGCTAACTCTCTCCCCTGCTGTGCCTCCTGCCTGCCTTCAGCATCTCTCTCCCCTGCTGTGCCTCATGCCTCCCTCCAGCATCTCTCTCCCCTGCTGTGCCTCCTCCCTCCATCATCTCTTTCCCCTGTGGTGCCTCCAGCATCTCTCTCCCCTGCTGTGCCTCCACCATCTCTCTCCCCTGCTGTGCCTCCTGCCTCCCTTCAGCATCTCTCTCCCCTGCTGTGCCTCCTGCCTCCCTTCAGCATCTCTCTCCCCTGCTGTGCCTCCAGCATCTCTCTCCCCTGCTGTGCCTCCAGCCTCCCTCCAGCTCCCCTATCCTCCTGCCGTGCCTCCTACCCACATTGAAATACACTGCTTGTCCACTCAGAACAGAAAAGAAAACTAACACAGATATACCCTTAATAAAAGTGCACTATGAAGACCTAAATCCTTGAACACCGCTACTCCAGGGAGGAGAATCACATGATGCCGTTAAGCACCAAGCCAAATGTTAGTACATTGGCCAGTGCAAAAGCTCAATTGCTGCTAATGGGGAGGAGTTACGGCATGGCCCTCCTGCGATAACGGCGCTATGCGGAAGTGATGCATTCTTTGAAACGCGAAATGTTATTGATACATCCGCAAAAATGGAAAAAAATGCTGAGACGGGATGTGAGCGCAGCGGTAAGCTTTGATACATCCCCCTAAGTAGGATCTACTGCACCAAGGACGGGGCTGCTGCAAATGCAGATACTATTCCTTCTGGATTCTACTCTTAATCCTTCTGGATCTCTCTGCAGCATTTGATACATTTGATACCGTGGACCATGAGATGCGTTTTGCGTTAACATGCCACTTGTCCACACTTACACACCACCTCCATTCCCTGTCCTGTCCCCCCTTAAAATGCATCACAGTCAGCATGGGACATGAACAGTCTGCAAGTCTGCTGCTCTTATCAGTGGAATCCAGGGTTCTAGTGATGAGTTTCAGTATTGTCACACTGTGCGCACAGTGCTGAGAAGCCGTCTCCCAGCTCAGTGATGTTCCGCTTACAGTAGTACGTACTACATATGTACAGCAGACAGAAAGGGGGGGGGGGGGGGGGCGGTATCCCCCCAGCACACTAAAAAATTGCCTGTAACCATACCTGAACCTATATGGCTAGCTGCTGAGTCATGCCAAGGCCTCTCCAATATCAGCAGTCCTAACACTACATAATGGCAGTGCCCACATAGGGCCATGTGATTTGTCACAGTAGTCCTCATGATAAAGGCTAATACTAAAACGCATCCAGACCGAGGGCAGGCTTACCCGGGAGCCACCCCCAGGACCTCCCTTTAGCACTACAAGGAACAGCATGCCTTCCAAATACTGCTCCAATTCAATGCATTCTCACACATGCAGACAAACAGTGGCAGCTGCTCAATCATTCCTGGAGATAATTATATATCAGGTGCTAGAAAGGGGGAGGGGTCACAGACAAACAGCAGACAGAGAGGCGGGGGGCGTACTTTATTCCCCCCCTAGTATCCCCCCAGCACACTAAAAATTACCTGTAACCATGGGAGCAGTATTTGGAAGGCATGCTGTTCCTTGTAGTGCTAATGGGAGATCCTGGGGATGGCTCCCGGGTAAGTTAGCACTCTGTCTGGATGTATTTTAGTATGAGCCTTTATCATGAGGCCTTACTGTAGACTAATTACATGGCCCTATGTGGACACTGCTATTATGTAGTGTTAGGACTGCTGATATCGGAGAAGCCTTGACGCGGCTCAGCAGATAAATATGTCTTTGCAAACACAAGTGACCAACTCTCTGAAATTCTATTACCATATAGGTTCAGGTATGGTTAAAGGTAACTTTTAGTGTGCTGGGGGGATACCAGGGGGCGGGGGGAAGCACCCCCCTCTCTGTCTGCTGTTTGTCTGTGACCCTCCCCCTTTCTAGCACCTGATATAATTATCTCCAGGAATGATAGAGCAACTACCGCTGTTTGTTTGCAGTAGTACATATGTAACAGGCAGTCCCCTGGCTGAATAGCCCTGCATTGTTATATAGGTGATGAAGTGGTTCCTGCTGTTCTGTGTCTTAGCTGAGTGATAGATAAGGTTAGATAATTACTGGACAGAAAGCACCTGAAATGCCAGATTGTAACCCTCTGCAACACTTTACCTGGACTATCAGGATGAATACTAAAAAATGAAACACTACTGCAACGTTAGCAACCATTGGGGGTCATTCCGAGTTGATCGCTCGCTAGCAGTTTTTAGCAGCCGTGCAAACGCTATGCCGCCTCCCACTGTTAGTGTATTTTAGCTTAGCAGAAGTGCAAACGAAAGGATCACAGAGCGCCTACAAAATAATTTTGTGCAGTTTCAGAGTAGCTCAAAACCTACTCAGCGCTTGCGATCACTTCAGACCATTCAGTTCTGGATTTGATGTCACAAACACGCCCTGCCACGCCTGCGTTTTTCCAGCCACTCCTGCGTTTTTTCGAACACTCCCTGAAAATGGTCAGTTGACTACCAGTAATGCCCACTTCATGTCAATCACTCTGCGGCAGCCAGTGCGACTGAAAAGCGTTGCTAGACCTTGTGTGAAACTACATCGTTCTTTGTAATAGTACGTCGCGCGTGCGCATTGTGCCGTGACGTTTTTTAGGCTCATCGCTGCACAGCGAACGAATGCAGCTAGCGAACAACTCGGAATGACCACCAGTATACAAAGTCTCAGTGTATAGGGTTTGCACTATACGAAGGCAGTGACGGATAGATAAGTATATATGTGTAAATGTATGTAAGTGAGACTTCTGCACTGTGCTCAGCAGTGGAAGGCAGTTTATTAGGTGTGCTGAGGGATTCTGTGTGCGTCTTGTGTGCGTTATTCTGCTCCTGCAGTACACTGTGAGTGCACCAGTGCCTCCTGACCTGCTGGGAGATTCCGCTAGTTATGCAAACAGTTACATTTGTGTAAGTCAGTTACACAGAGAGATTTCTGTTGCCATGGCGACCACTGTCGGCGCTTCCACTCCACTCCCATCAGAGTTCCCGGCATAATGACACGAGTTAGTGACATAGATTTAGGCAGCTGTGAGCAGGAGTGGACTGTTACCGAGCTAAATAAAGTACAATGCCTCCCCGTTACCTCTGCCTGAGGCTCCGCATATTGCCGCCCCGACATATGGGAATCATTTGTATCATTAATAACATGACAATACTGGCAGTGATCGTACAGTGATTTCCTGTGTGGCTTCCAATGAAACATATTCCAGTGAGCCACAATAACACAGTTATATTTTCCTCTGACCCATAAACGTCAATTTAATCCTGTGGCATAAAGAGTATAAATGCTTTTTGGTGCCGGTAATAATGAGGTTTAGAGATGAAGGGAGAGAGGGGAGGTAGGTTAAACCCTCAGATAGCCAACCCGTGCTAATAAGTATCTCTCTCTCTGATTAGCGTAAATGCCTCTTTAGCAGATGAAACGGAAGGAGCTGCGTGCGTGTTGCTCACTTGCAGAATTCATTATGGTAATATCCTATCAGAGTGCTGCCACATTACTCTGTAATGTCTTCCAGCTTCTTGCCTTTGATCTGCTGCGCTGCGGCCTTTGTGTGCTCCTGCGGTTAATCTGCATTCTCCTTCGTGTCAGAGCTTTTCGGTATTTGAAGCCTGAGGTTTGCAAGAAACAAAGGGAGCTCCGCGAAACCATTCGGAATAATGCAGCGCTTATTTAGCAACATGTACATAACGTTATGTGCGCCGGTAACATCCGCACGCCCAGGGTACAGTGTCGTTGTGTTATCCAATATTTCCTGGAATAAGGCAAACAAATAAATAAGAACTTTTTGGGGAATTTTGTCACGTGAATTTTTTCAGGCGCTCTACAGTGTCCGATGAAGTTTTACCGAACTCCCCATCTCCCACGCATCTAAACATGGGCCTAATTCAGACCTGATCGCAACAGCAACATTTTTCTCTAATGGGCAAAACTGTGTGCACTGCAGGTGGGGCAGATGTAACATGTGCAGAGAGAGTTAGATTTGGGTGGGGAGTGTTCAACCTGAAATCTAAATTGCAGTGTGAAAATAAAGCAGCCAGTATTTACCCTGCACAGAAACCATATAACCCTCCCACATCTAACTCTCTCTGCACATGTTACATCTGCCCCACCTGCAGTGCACATGGTTTTGCCCATTAGAGACAAATTTTGCTTTTGAGATCAGGTCTGAATTAGGCCCCATGTGTACCAGTAGATCCTTCGGTTGGGAATATCGCCTTTTACCAGGTGCTCGCAAATGGAAGCTATTCCTCCATCCATACAAAGACAACAGGATACTTTAGGCACCTGGTCATAGCCAGATTAAAGGGGGGGATGCAGGGCATACTGTACCCCGGGCCCCCCTCTATCAGGGGCCCCCCGGCCAAAGCACACTGATATCACTAGCTTTCCCTCTTAATGTGATTGCCAGAATGCAAGCAGGACAATATGCAGTGCAGGCAGAGACACAGGAGTATCATGTTTCATGAGCTACCGACAGAGCTTTCTTACCAAAGGAGAGATAGGAAGGTGGAGAGAGCTGTAAGTGACACAGGGATCCCAGCTTCTCCTCCTCCCCGCCTGGGTGTCTGAGCCCTGTGTAAACTGTTATGCAACTAAACCATTTGGGTGTAGAGAGAAACACACACAGAGAGTCCTCCTGAGTCCTGTCCCAGTGTGTAAGCAATACAGAGGCTGCTGCTATTCTTGCATATGACAAGATAAGTTATTTTATTTTTCTATGTGTATTTTAAGGTTGTTTAAGTTGTCTTTGTTCCACTAGAAGAAAATTTTAATAAATTGTTGTCTTTCAATTAGGTGGAGCTATAAACAGTACCCACGCATTATTAAACTATTACTTTAAAACTAATATACACCATTGGTTTAAATTTAATATACACAATCTATACCTCCCACCATGACCCATTCCCGGAGGTGTAAAATGCTTTCTGCCTGGACTTCCTTCTAATTTATGATTGCAATCACCTGTGTTGAAACTCTGTTCTTATCAATTAAATAGATCAACACAGGTGACACCAATTATATATTAAGAGAGAATTTTGTCCCTCCTGGAATGAGACATGTTGGGAGGTATGCACAATCTAATATACATCCGCCACCTTCCACAGGGCTCCCCCCTATTTTAAGTGCCCCGGGCACCCCCAAGGCTTAATCCGGCCCTGCACCTAGTGTTAGAGTGTGGGCCTATCTGTGTGTACACGAGCAGACTAGATGGACCAAGTGGTTCTTATCTGCCGTCACATTCTATGTTTCTATGTAAATAATATACAATAGCTGGACAAAAAAATAATGTGGATCGGTATATATAATATATATTTTATATATTTATATATATTATAATATATAATTTATATTTTATATATATTACAATAACTTACATATATTAATGTTCATTGTACTCATACCCATACACAAATTGTGCAAATGGAGTAAGAACAGTTCAGTAGGACACTATTAAGCAAGCAACGTGTAATAAAACATTAATAGGAGGGGCTACATGTGAAAATGGAGATGAACCAATGGAGACTGGTTAGTACTAACTAGAAATGTGCGCGGAGTCTCGTGTTTTGGTTTTGGTTCTGATTTTCATGGTTGAGTTTTGGTTTCAGTTTTGTAAAACCACCCTCAAGTGTTTTGGTTCTGAATTCGGATTTAAGATCCAAATCTTGGGTTTGGGTTTTCTTGAAAATGGATTAAAACAGCTAAAATTATGTCATTTTTGCAATCCAAAACCCCAAATTCTGAACCACTGGAAGATTAGCAAAATTCAGGTGAATTTGGATTTTTAAAGAACTGAACCGCACATCTCTAGTACTGAGAGTCCGTTCTTGCAACGCAGTATTTAATATAAATTAATAGATGTCCATTGCTCCCTATGTCTTTTTAGCCGCTCCCGATTTCAATTGAAAATTGACATAATTTGTGTAGTAACAAATGAGAGCACTTAGCGGCTTATTTTTAGCCCTTTTAAGCCTTTTTTTTTAAGGGCCGCTTCCTCTTCGCTGCCTCCAAACACCAGCAGCCTTTCAATCAAGCTGCGGCATTTTGGGCACTGCAAGTGACATTGCATCCCCAGATCTGCGCATGTCCAGTGCGGCTCCTGCGCAAATCTTAAAACACCAGAGATGTGCGGAAACATCTCTGAATTATTTTATTAGCCACACTATTGTTACCATAAATAGTACTTGATACCTTAGCGGGATCGGTAGGAAATACCTCCAATCAAAATCCCGACATGGACAAAATCCCAACATTTAAAGTACCGACATGGTCAAAATACCAACATGTAAAATGCCGACAGGTCAAAATGCCGACATGCGGTTTTCATTGGGTTTTTGTGTATGTATGTTGACATGGACACCATATAAGTGTATCGCGTCCCCTCGCATGGCTCGCCGCGCTTGCCATGCTTCGGGCACGGTGTCTCGCTGCGCTCGGCACACTATTATATTCCCCCTCCAGGTCCACTGGGATGGTAAAGTATGAACAAGTCGGTTTCAATTAAAAAATCATGAAAAACTCACGTCGGCATTTTGACCTGTTGGCATTTTACATGTCGGTATTTTGAACTTGTCGGTATTTTATATGACAGTATTTTGTCCATGTCGGGATTTTGACCTTGTCGGGATTTTGACCGCTGGTCAATTGCTGTCGGGATTTCGACCGTCGGGATTTTGATTGGAGGTAAATTGACTGCATCCCACCTTAGTGCGTATAATGTCCTCAGTGCCATCCAGACTCCTCCTGTGGGCACTGAGTGTGGGCACACTGGAACTTGGGGCTCTCCGATAGCTGTCCCTCTTTATACAATAAATATATCCGAGCGCTCCCAGTGTTTTCGGCAGCTCCCAAGATAAAGATGAGTGCGCTATGGGTGCATTAAAAACCGTAACATGTGAGAGTTGCGCAGGTCAGGTAGATGATGTAACGTGGAATGATAAAGGACAACCCAGAACATACAGCTGACATGTAGTGTAATATAATACACGGAAGTCACCAGTTGGTTTCAGGAGACGGGCATCAGTACCACAAATGAGGCCGCAGAATGGCGCCAAATGTTGCTGCTTCGGCCTGGCATGAGTTCCGTCCATCTTTCTGTTGTAGTGTGGAGTGTGGAGACCGGTGTCACTTAAAACGTTTTGTATCATGTACAGAGGGACCCATGCTAATCGTGGCTGCGTCTGTGCCTGGGCGCGCCTATCGCCGGGTCCAGGGTGCGTGCAAGTCCATGACGTGCACGCGTCCCATTCACTACAATGGGAGCATCTCCGTGCGCTCCCGGCGTGACTGGGCAGACGGATCGCTCGTGTGCGACGGAGCTGCCTCAGATGTGCGTGTCTCCATCTGTATGTCATGTATCTTGCGCCTGGGCCAGGCACCGAGGCTTTGATAATCTAATTTATACCAACGCGTTTTGTCCTTCCAGATTTTATCAAGGATGCTGACCGAGGTGGTTCCAAAAGTGGCCATTAAAAAAAACAACACATTATTCTATTTAGAAAACATCAAAAAACATCTAAAAAAAAGTGGTGTAATCTTACTCATATGTGGAGAAGATGAACATGGAGATCATGGAGTGAGGGGAGCTTCCATAATCAGAGGATGGTGCTGGGTAATCCTGATATTGGTATAACTCGCCCCATAGATCACTATTGGTGGTGGAAAGCTTTTCATTATTGGTTCTTCTTACACAAGAGAACATCGCCTGAGTGACGGTGACACGGCAACTGCAATGGGGACAGCATGATAGAGTGACCTGGGCGCCCCCTTTCAGTGGCTGGGTGCAGAAGTAATTACTGATGATTCACTTTTTTAACCCGTATAATCAGTAAATATCTCAAAATGAATGTCATCCAATTATATAAAAAAATGACAATAAATTTAATACAATGAGATAAAACAAACATGCATAAAATATTTCTAAGGACAAATGTCCCAAACTCAGAATGAAATCGTACCCATAGGGTAGCAAAGGAGCCGCAGGTGGTATATACGGCAGGGTGGTCCAGACTTCACCCTGCTCTGGCTCCTAAGCTTACCAGTGGAAGTCTATCCGCAAACGTCCTGGATCCGGAAGTGTGGATGTCCAATAGCCAAACATGTAGATGTCCAATATCCAACGCGTTTCGAGGTGTATAACCTCTTCCTCAGGGCTTGATGTGTTCACTGTGTGTCCAGAATGGCTTTTAAAGATGGTGGGTATGCACTTCCGGTTCGGAGGTCACCGGAACCGGAAGTGGAAATCAGTACTTCTAAACACTTAATTTTCAACTTAGTATTGCTCTGGTGAGTACTATATAACATAAAAAAGCAATCAAGTTACAACTCTATGTGGTTAAAATGATCTTTAAGGAGCTAGAGAGGCGCCGCCGAGTGACCGGAAGTGACAGGTCCCGGAACCGGAAGTGAGGAACCAGAAGTGGGGCATAACATTTTTTTTTTTTCTTCTAAAAATAAAATAAGGGGTTTACAAGATGCGCCACCGAGTGACCGGAAGTGACTAGTCCCGAGACCGGAAGTGATGGACCGGAAATGGGGCATGTGATAGCGCAAAAGGCTATGTCCTGGCCCTGGTGAAAAAGCCGGAAGTGGGGCATACAGGATTGTATATGACAACAATACCAGATCATAGCCTGCATTATAAAGGCTGAACTCTGCCAAACCAAAAATTGTACACAAAACAGGGTTGGTAGATAATAATAAATGGGTAAAGAAAAAAAAAATATATATATATAAGTTTATGACCAATTACACAATGCAGTGATTGGTGATGGAATTAAATAAAATACCATATAATCATTTGGACAGATTCCAGTACCGGCCAGAAGGGTGGTACCAAAATGCTGGGAATGATGTAAAAGAGGCATGCAGTGTCATTGGGGATGCATGCAAAGTTCTAAAAAGTTCAGGAGTAAGGACCCTATGAAAAAGGGGATGCAGTACCATTGCTAAATGGCTATGCGTATATATATATATATATATATATATATATATATATATAAAATATATATTTTTTTCTTTTTTAGGAGGTCAGTGAACGAGTTGTATATTTAAATGAAAGTCCATGTTCAACAGTCCTTTTGGAGAATTTGTTGTTAAATTTGTATCGCGTCCACCTTGTTCAGCTGTATCCATATTTTTCTTGGTATTGTCCAATGGAAAATGCTCCATGGATCCCCAGAAAAGACAGAACAGAGGAAAAAATGGATTAGAGTGAGAAATTTTCATGGCAACAAATATTATAAAAACCATTTTAACTCAAAGACCTTATTCAATCCTTTTGGGCATAAGGATTTGAGTCTGTGTATCAGTTGCATTTCTGGCTTGGCTAGATTCTTTTCAGTGTTCCTATCACGCCAGGTAGATTTGATATGTTGAAGTCCGCCAAACCTTTTTATTGATGCATGGGAACAATTGTGTTCTATTTTGAAATGTTCAGACAGATTGTGCGTGAGAAGGCCATTCTTGATGTTCCGAAGATGTTTGCCTAATCTCGTTTTTAAAGCTCTAGATGTCCGTCCAATATAGATCTTGTGACAGGTGCATTCTACAAGATAAATCACATTGCTAGTATGGCATGTGATGAAGTCTTTTATTTTAATGGTGGTTCCATTTGCTGTCACTTCTGTATATTTAGAGGTTTCTGTCTTTATTTGTCTGCATGGTAGACACAGACCACATCTATGGAATCCACTGGTTCTAATTGGGTTGATACGGATGGTGTAATGGTTAGCATTACTGCCTCACAGCACTGAGGTCATGGGTTCGATTCCCACCATGGCCCTAACTGTGTGGAGTTTGTATATTCTCCCCGTACTTGCGTGGGTTTCCTCCGGGTACTCCGGTTTCCTCCCACAATCCAAAAATATACTGGTAGGTTAATTGGCTTCCAACAAAAATGAACCCTAGCGTGAATGTGTCTGTGTGTACATGTGATAGGGAATATAGATTGTAAGCTCCACTGGGGCAGGGACTGATGTGAATGGGCAAAATATTCTCTGTACAGCGCTGCGGAATATGTGTGCGCTATATAAATAACTGGTAATAAATAATAAATAATAAATAAATAAATTTTTTTGTGGTAATGCACTCCGTACTAATTTGGTTTTTAAATTGGATGCTTTCCGGTAAATAAATGTCGGTTTCTTTGGGATGATGTCTTTTAGTGCGTTATCTGAACATAATAGATGCCAATGTTTTCTAATGATGGTTTTAACTTTCCTGAGTTGGTGATCGTAACCTGTGATGAAGGACCACTGTGAATGGTTGGTGGAATTATTTTTCCTCTTGTCTTGTTTGTTACTGTGTATAAGAGATGTTCTGTTCATCTTCATTGTGTCAACTTGAATTTCTTCGAGATCGTCTCGATGGTAACCCTTTTCAATGAAGGCACTTTTCAATTTATTGATTTGGGAGATGCAAATGGTATCCTCACTACAATTCCTCCGTATTCTTAAGAACTGGCTTTTGGTATGCCATTCAGCCAATTTTTATGGTGTTCACTTTCTTTAGAAATATAGTTATTAGAATCGGTAGGTTTATTATAAGTTTTTGTGTGGATAATGTTATCTTTGATGTAAATAGTTAGGTCTAGAAAATTCACCTCACTTTGACTTCTTTCAAAAGAAAAAATTATGTTTCTATCATTCTGGTTAAGGTGGTCACAGAATTTCATTAGACTGTCCATGTCTCCCTTCCAAAAGAATATGACGTCATCAATGTATCGGTTCCACGTTATTAATTTATCTTGCCATGAGTTATGCATGTAGATGTTTTCCTTCTCCCAGTATGCCATGAAAAGGTTTGCAAAACTGGGGGCAAAGCGTGTTCCATTGCAGTACCCCTCTTTTGGAGGTAATAGTTCCCCTCAAAGAAGAAAAAGTTGTTCTTCAAGATAAAATCGATCGATTCAATGATGAAAGATTTTCTTGCTTCGGATAGTTCTGTTTGATCTAGAAACCAGGATGTGGCTTCTATCCCCTTCTGATGCTCAATTATGGTATATAATGAGGTGACATCAGCTGTCACCATGATAGTGTCAGGATTCCAAGATATTTCTTCTAGTGTGGGGTCACAGCCTGTCCGGGCTGGACCCTTGAACACAACCTCGTCGGAGGGACCTCGGAATTCCCTGACCCGCGGACAATGGACAGCGTGGAGATCTTTGTAGGGACTACAAAGGAAAAAGGGGGGGGAAATGTGGAGATGTGTCCGGTCCCCCGAGACACATCCCTTCAGCAGCACGCAGGGGATCTGTGTCCCCTGCGGAAGTGTGTGCGGGGCAGCGCTGGGGCAGTTGGTCTGCCCCCAGCGTTTGTCCGTGGGCAGGAGCGGCGGGTGTCCGGTGCAGGGATTACCCTCTTACCTGCACCGGACCGGAGGCTGCGGGGTAGTTTAAATGTTGGCACCCTCCGGGAGCCAATCGCGGCTCCCGGAGCGGCAGCCAATCAGAGAGGGACGCGGCGAGCCAATCGGCGCTCGCCGGGTCATAGGCCCCGCCTCCGGCGTCTGACGTCAGACGCCGGGCGGGAGCCTGAAGACAGGACGGCGCGCAGGAGCGCGAGGAGAAGATACGCCGGGCGGGAGCCGAAGACAGCGCGCGCGCGGAAGAGCGCGAAGAAGAGGAAAGCGGTCGGGCTCCTGAAGGAAGATGTCCAGCGGCGGCTGGACACGGAGCAGCGGAGGCGACGCCGCTGGCCAGGACGGGTCAGCGGCAGAAGAGGACGCTGGAGTTCCCTGGAGCAGGTGAGGCCTCGGTGAGGCAACATTCACCCCCTCCCCTTTTCCTCCCTCGACCACCAGGGACGGGCACTAGGCCCGGGGCACAATTCAGGCACCAGGCCTGTTGCGCAGATAGGAGTTTGGGGGTCACCATTGGAGTAGGTGGTTTGGGCATTAGGCCCAAGCCACCACAAAGCGGCACAGTTAGGCGGGCGTTAGGCCCGGGGGCATATCAGGCAATAGGCCTGCGGGGCATTAGAGGGCGTTAGGCCCTAGTGTATTTTGGCCAATTAGGGAATATTAAGGTGACCCTGGGCACAAGGCCCAGGTCACCCAACGGGTGACAAGTTAGGCGGGCACTAGGCCCGTGGGTGAAGTCAGGCCTCCGGCCTGTGTGTACTCAGGGGGGCGCTAGGCCCAGGCCACCCCGAGGTGTTAGGTAGGCAGGCCCGCTCGGCCTGAGCCCCTAAGAAGAGAGTACGGTAGGTGGGTAAGCTGTGCGGCCCCCACTACTGGGTGTTCTGAGTCGGGTAACTAAAGGGACCGTACCGTCGCTTGCATTGTGTATCGTGATGTATGTTACCGTGCGGGGCAAAGTGTGAGCTCGTTAAGTGTGTTTAGTTTTGTTGCACCACACCCACAGAGCTAGTTTGAGGGCTCTGCCGTTGTAGTTAGTATAGGGTGTGACACTAGGTTAGAGTTAGGCCCTGCACGGCTGTTTGTTTGTTTGTTTGTTTACCTCCTTACAGGGACCTGTAGGAGAAGAAGACGTTTGCAGTGCGAAACTGACGGTGAGTAACATCTGTGTGCGTTTGTCCCTTGTCTGTCCCCGAGCGCCGGAGTCGGGATTGCTCACGGACGTGAGAATCCTTTTCATCACACTACGTGCGAGAGCGCGAGTGTGTGAAATCTGGGTGGCTGAGGCTTTGTGCCGGTGATGACCTTTCACCCAACCGGTGAAGGTCGCGGTCACCCCTGGGGGTATCCCCTCTTCCAGTGGAAGAAGGGTCGATACCCCCTTTAAGGTAAACCATTCTCTCCTCAGCTCGGTCGTCGGTCAGCTCCGAGAGGGAATCGCCGTGTCCGGATCCGATTGAAGATTGCCAGGTCCGTTGAAGGTTCCGGTACCTGAAGGTGAGAGAGAGCGGCGCCTGGTGAGTACCGACTTTACACCTGCACGTCAGCAGGCACCACACGCACCGCAGTCGCACCTCTCACACTTGGCGTAGTCGGCAGGATCAGAGAGACCGGATCACGGACACGATGTGGAACGCCACCAAGAAGACCTCCCTGCGGATGGCTCCGGAACAGACTCACCCACGGACGCGTGCGGACCAGAGCGACTGGGTGACGGTGACTGGGGCAGACCTCCTGAAGATAGTGCAGCGGTCGGTCCAGCGTGGAAAAGAAGAGCGCCGGGAGAAGGGGCGCAAGAAGGCCGCTGTGACGCCCTGCAAGAGATGTCGGCAAACAGGACACTTTGCCGACGAGTGTACGTGGCGAGAGACGTCCCCAAAGAAGGTGGTCCAGGAAGCGGACCGAAGACGTCAGAAGGGCCAAGTGAAGAAGGAGTCCTGGTGTTTGCTCTGCGGAAACTACGGGCATGAGCATAACAGTTGTCCCTGGGACGAAGAGTTGAGCGAAGACGAGGTTGATTCCTGGTGTGAAAGCTGTGGAGATCCCCGACATCGGCTCCTGGAATGTCCATGGACGGAAGACAGGACGGACTACGAGGCCACGGTGAAGCAGATGACGGAGTCTCGTCAACAGCTTTGGGACCGGGTGGCTGCAGAGCCTGTGTGTGCGCTCTGCGAGGCGAGAGGACATGCGCTTCCCGATTGTCCGTGGAATAAAGACCGGATGATTGCGGATGGTCGTGCCCAGAGATGGGAGGAGGAAACCAGGGAAATGGAGCGGAAGACCCTGCTTGAAGTTAGTTCGCAGGTGCCCATTTCCTCTGAGCCGGAACCAACGGGTGGAGATTCCTCAGCGAAGGAGGTGGACCAGGAACCCGTCTTGGAGAAGGTGGCAGTGGCCCTCCCTTGTTGGAAGTGTCGGCGACCAGGACATGCGGCCAGTGAGTGCCCCTGGGAAGATGCCGCGGACCTACTCTGTCCCAAGAAAGTGACCCCAGTAAGGCAGAATCCTTTCCCGCATAAGGCGGAGGTGGACGACTGGGAGGTGAAGAGACCATGCTGCGAAGAAAAGCGTGAAGACCCAGTGACGGAGACGTCCGGAATCTCCCCGCGATGGAACCGTCCACGACCAGGACGTGCGGAACAGGAGTGTCCTGGGTACCAAGAGATGCCAGCGGAAACTAAGGAGTACGCTGAGGAAGTAAAGAATCCAGCGGAAGCGAAGGAGTACGCTGAGGAAGCAGAGGTGCCAGCGGAAGCGAAGAAGTACGCTGAGGAGGAAAATAGTCCCCTAGTCCAGGTATCGGTGGAGGAGGACTCGGACTACGGTGAGCTGTCCGCCGACGAATCCCTCCCAGAACAGATGGAGGACGACTCTGGCATCGGAAGCGCCGACGACAGTGACTGGCAGGATCGGGTGGAGTCATGTTCCCAGTTGAATGCCCTCCGTGAAGAGGAGGAGATAGTCCTGGAGCAAGAGTACCTGCCGGGAGTGCCGAAATGGACGTACGGGGACAGGATCGTGATGCCGTGGGAGGACCCGTTCCAGAGGAAGACACAGGACCTTTGGAGATGCCCCACGAGGAAATTCGACATATGATGGCTGTTGCCCGGGAGGAAATGGATGCCCCGGAGGATTCCGCTGTTGGGTGGTGGTCGGTACCACGCCCTGAAGACAGGGACGATGTCCCAGACGATCTGGAAGGCCAAGAGTGGGGGACTGCTGTCCCCGTGGAGGAAGATTCCCCTTGGTGGCCCACGTTGAGCGACCGTGGGGAGATGCCACTTCCCCAGAGGATCCACCGATGGAGGTCAGGAGGAACGAAGAAGAGGAACCCGGAGCTGGAGGTGGAAGGATGTTGGGTCACAGCCTGTCTGGGCTGGACCCTTGAACACAACCTCGCCGGAGGGACCTCGGAATTCCCTGACCCGCGGACAATGGACGGCGTGGATATTTTTGTAGGGACTACAAAGGAAAAAGGGGGGGGAAATGTGGAGATGTGTCCGGTCCCCCGAGACACATCCCTTCAGCAGCACGCAGGGGATCTGTGTCCCCTGCGGAAGTGTGTGCGGGGCAGCGCTGGGGCAGTTGGTCTGCCCCCAGCGTTTGTCCGTGGGCAGGAGCGGCGGGTGTCCGGTGCAGGGATTACCCTCTTCCCTGCACCGGACCGGAGGCTGCGGGGTAGTTTAAATGTTGGCGCCCTCCGGGAGCCAATCGCGGCTCCCGGAGCGGCAGCCAATCAGAGAGGGACGCGGCGAGCCAATCGGCGCTTGCCGCGTCATATGCCCCGCCCCCGGCGTCTGACATCAGACGCCGGGCGGGAGCCTGAAGACAGGACGGCGCGCAGGAGCGCGAGGAGAAGATACGCCGGGCGGGAGCCGAAGACAGCGCGCGCGCGGAAGAGCGCGAAGAAGAGGAAAGCGGTCGGGCTCCTGAAGGAAGATGTCCAGCGGCGGCTGGACGCGGAGCAGCGGAGGCGACACCGCTGGCCAGGACGGGTCAGCGGCAGAAGAGGACGCTGGAGTTCCCTGGATCAGGTGAGGCCTCGGTGAGGCAACATTCACCCCCTCCCCTTTTCCTCCCTCGACCACCAGGGACGGGCACTAGGCCCGGGGCACAATTCAGGCACTAGGCCTGTTGCGCAGATAGGAGTTTGGGGGTCACCATTGGAGTAGGTGGTTTGGGCATTAGGCCCAAGCCACCACAAAGCGGCACAGTTAGGCGGGCATTAGGCCCGGGGGCATATCAGGCAATAGGCCTGCGGGGCATTAGAGGGCGTTAGGCCCTAGTGTATTTTGGCCAATTAGGGAATATTAAGGTGACCCTGGGCACAAGGCCCAGGTCACCCAACGGGTGACAAGTTAGGCGGGCACTAGGCCCGTGGGTGAAGTCAGGCCTCCGGCCTGTGTGTACTCAGGGGGGCGCTAGGCCAGGCCGAGGTGTTAGGTAGGCAGGCCCGCTCGGCCTGAGCCCCCAAGAAGAGAGTACGTTAGGTGGGTGAGCTGTGCGGCCCCCACTACTGGGTGTTCTGAGTCGGGTAACTAAAGGGACCGTACCGTCGCTTGCATTGTGTATCGTGATGTATGTTACCGTGCGGGGCAAAGTGTGAGCTCGTTAAGTGTGTTTAGTTTTGTTGCACCACACCCACAGAGCTAGTTTGAGGGCTCCGCCGTTGTAGTTAGTATAGGGTGTGACACTAGGTTAGAGTTAGGCCCTGCACGGCTGTTTGTTTGTTTGTTTACCTCCTTACAGGGACCTGTAGGAGAAGAAGACGTTTGCAGTGCGAAACTGACGGTGAGTAACATCTGTGTGCGTTTGTCCCTTGTCTGTCCCCGAGCGCCGGAGTAGGGATTGCTCACGGACGTGAGAATCCTTTTCATCACACTACGTGCGAGAGCGCGAGTGTGTGAAATCTGGCTGGCTGAGGCTTTGTGCCGGTGATGACCTTTCACCCAACCGGTGAAGGTCGCGGTCACCCCTGGGGGTATCCCCTCTTCCAGTGGAAGAAGGGTCGATACCCCCTTTAAGGTAAACCATTCTCTCCTCAGCTCGGTCGTCGGTCAGCTCCGAGAGGGAATCGCCGTGTCCGGATCCGATTGAAGATTGCCAGGTCCGTTGAAGGTTCCGGTACCTGAAGGTGAGAGAGAGCGGCGCCTGGTGAGTACCGACTTTACACCTGCACGGCAGCAGGCACCACCACACCTCAGCCGCACCTCTCACACTAGTTTCTTAATTGTATCACAGGTGTCCTTCAGATAAGAGGGATTCTTCACTACTAGAGGTTGGAGTTCATGGTCAATCATTGATGACAGATTAGAAGTCAAACATCCTGTTCCCGCAACTATCGGTCTTCCTGGGGGGGCTGTGCTGCTCTTGTGTATCTTGGGTAGAATGTAGATGGTTGGGGTAACTGGATCTTCAATATTCAAGAAGGAAAATTCAGATGATGAAATACCCCCTTTTTCCAGGTGGCTTTGTAATAATTTTTGAAAATTATTTCTTATTTTTGCTGACGGATCTGTTTTAAGCTTTTGATAGGTGTTGCTGTCTGATAACTGGCGATAGATTTCATTAATATAGTCCACTTTGTTCAAAATAGTTATTCCTCCCCCTTTGTCACACGGTTTAATGACGATGTCTTGATCTTCCTGGAGGGATTTTATCGCTTCTCGTTCTTTCTTCGTGAGATTACACCGTACATTCTTCTTTCTCTTATCATCCATTTTGCTCATATCTTCAATCACAAGTTTTTGAAATATACCACCTGCGGCTCCTTTGCTACCCTATGGGTACGATTTCATTCTGAGTTTGGGACATTTGTCCTTAGAAATATTTTATGCATGTTTGTTTTATCTCATTGTATTAAATTTATTGTCATTTTTTTTTATATAATTGGATGACATTCATTTTTAGATATTTACTGATTATACGGGTTAAAAAAGTGAATCATCAGTAATTACTTCTGCACCCAGCCACTGAAAGGGGGCGCCCAGGTCACTCTATCATACATTCTCATATCTGTTTTATTTGGGGGTAAGGGAAACCCCTCAGTGTGTCCAAGGCAGCACCAAAAAACTTTCAGCGCCCAACGAGTTACTCCAAATTCCATATTTGCAATGGGGACAGCAACACAATAGATCTGTGGATTCTGCCTGTAACTGAAAAGGACATTCAGCGTATTCCACTTATGTCGCATTGGCGCTAACTACACGCACTTGCCATTTACAGCTTCTTGCATTTTCAAGAGCCCAATTTACTGTATGCCATTAATTCATGAAATGTCCAAGAAAGAGATTGGAAAAAAAATAACATCTTAAAACTAATTAAGTATTGACCGTGCTCAGACGCGTATGGAACGAGGAGTTACGCTGTGACATTTACCTGCTCTAACTAATAAACACCAAAAAAAGAAAAAGTCGGAAGAACCATTTGTTCTTGTCATTCAGCTTTTTTCCCAGTACGCGTTTCCTGCACCTAGATTCCTTCCCGAGCAGTTTCCAGTCAGCCCCTCGATGTCCTCCGTGTACGTTATATTATAGTTTTGGGCCATGATCACAGAGGCGACCACTCTGTAGAGCATTTTGTTTTCCAAGTAAACAATTCATGCCTGAATGGATGAATCCATCTTTCTCTAGCTGACAACGGGGGTCATTCCAAGTTGATCGCACGCTGACGATTTTCGCTGCACTGTGATCAGGTCTCTACTGCGCATGCGTATGCACCGCAATGCGCGCGCGTGTCATATGGGTACAATGCGGATCGTTGATGAGCGATGGATTTAACGAAGAATCCATTCGCACAGCCGATCGCAAGAAGATTGACAGAAAGAGGGCGTTTATGGGTGTCAACTGACCGTTTTCTGGGAGTGGTAGGGAAAATGCAGGCGTGTCCAAGCGTTTGCAGGGCAGGTGTCTGACGTCAATTCCGGCACCAAAAAACTGAAGTGATCGCAGCGGCTGAGTAAGTTCAGACCTACTCAGGAACTGCACAAAATGTTTTTGCAGAGCTCGGCTGCACAGGCGTTCGCACACTTGCAAAGCGAAAATACACTCCCCCGTGGGCGGCGACTATGCGTTTGCACGGCTGCTAAAACAGCTAGCGAGCGATAAACTCAGAATGAGTTCCAATGTCATTTACCTGATGACACCACTAAGTATCACCAATGCTCTAGTCCCAGGATAAAGTGCATCTTTGCCGCGCAGTCAGTTGTATTTAGTGCAATATTCACCAAACTACTCTTATAATAGTCTATAGCGGTAGAGTTTCTATGGCACTAAGAAGTAAATGCACTAGCTGAATATGTCAACTAAGCAGCTAAACCAATCTTCAGAATAGCACTGGTAATTTACACTGAACAGTATGTTAGCAGGTTTTCTAAATAGCACAGATAATTGCAATGCAGAGATATGCTGGGCAGATCTTCCAGATAGGACAGGTAAATTGCACAATAGAGAAATGCTGACAGGTAACAGGTTATCTGAAAAGAACAGATTCGTTGCACTGTGAAGACATACTGGCAGATCCTCCACGTAGCACAGGTCATTTGCCCAGTAGAGGAATGCTGGCAGGCAACAGGTTTTCGGAATAGAACAGAATAGATGAACTGTGGAGACGTGCTAGCACAGGTATTACAACCCACAAAGGAATGTCACAGAGAAATCTCTAAAAAAGCTGAATAGGCAATCATTACAAATTCAGAAACCAAGCATGACTCTGACCTCAGCTGCCGCAAACAAGAGTCAGAACACAAAAAATGGCAAGAAGAAACAGCGCTCAGCGAGGAAAGATATTAGTCAGCAGCATTTAATGGTTCATTAAAAAAAAGAAAAGAAAAGTACTGTATAATAAAACGCACTTACATATTGTAATAGTTATAGGCTTAAAAACTTAAAAACTATGTGACATTCGCAACATAATAAATAAATCATACACATCTCTCTTAAAGACCACAAGTTCAGTTGTATATGTTGACGGGCTGTTTGTATAGTGGCCTCTAGAATGATAATAAAGCAAATTCTTATAATGGTGGCAAGGTACAGCACAATGTATAATTACCAGCTCACCATATACAGGACCCCTTCAAATCAGCCAGATGGTGTTCCAGCTTGTATGGTAAGTCCCTTGCAGTAGTAAGATGGTCAGAGGCTCTCAAAGGATAATCCAGGACGAATTCTACCTTTTAGTGTTGAAATCTGGAGGTCCGGTCCAGGTATCCAGATTTCAGTCCACAGGTCACGTAGGTCAGAGAGAGTTGTGGTGCATATACACTGACGCGTTTCGCTGTGCCTCAGGCATTCATGATTCTCACCATCACTCTTGGTCCACTTGTCCAGGCTGTGGATGCCTCCAACTCACTTTGCCTTGTGCACAGCTTCCTCCCGCACTTCCTTACAGTGTGGCAGTATCATGTCCCACTCATCCATTTGCTGCTTTCTGCAGATAAGAATCACTTCTCTGGGACAGGGTCTGGATGGATGAAGCACCTGCTATCTAACATCCAGCATTCTCTTCCGCCCTCTCTCTCTGGTCCTTGCCAGAGGCAGGGTCTGTTCTTCAGCCCACTCCTGGTATCTGCCATCTGCCTTCATCCATTCTTCATTGCTTGGACAATCAGAGACTCTCACGTATCCAACATGAAGATTCTTCTGACCTGTCTGCACACTGTGCACTCTCGTAGCATCTTCTCTTCTAGTGCCACACCGCCTGCCGTACCAGCTGGGGTATGCCTTACTGAGGACTGGGAAACCTCATCCTCTTCTTCCTCCAAGAGACACTCACTATCACAGTGTCCCTGCCTCTGATGATTCCAGCAAAGGGACAGCTCTGGCTTTTTCTTACAGCCCTTTTCTTTACTTGTTCTTCAGAGCAATATATTGTCTACTGCAAAAACCAGATGACTTCTGCACTGGAAACCTCAATCCAGTCACTCTTCTCTTCATACATCCTGGGGTGTATCTTGTTTTGGGGGGTTGTCATGGGGTGTGAAATTCTGTTTGTGGTTTTCATGGAGGTCAACTTTATCCTGCACAGAAGTTCCAACATGTACCACCTTCCTTGGGTTGAGACCACTGTAGACAATGCTGCAATGTAAATGAGCCCAGGATGACGCAGAAAGCTAATCTTTCATATACACGTAAAGCAGTCTCCTCGGGCAGAAATACAGTATATATCATCGTGGGAAATGGATGGTGTCCAAATAATAATTCAGCGCCTAACCCATATCTTCCTTATCACACAGCAGATCCTCTGTATTGGCAATCACGCTGTTCTTGTTCAGGGATTACCGGTAGAGAGGGAGTTTTTTTATAATAATGTAAATAGTATAGTCTTGTTCTAAAATTGTCACAAAACAAGCGCGCACAGTGCTGCCCTGCCAGGCACTCTCTCACCTCTCCCGCTCCAGCATGACGCGACTGCGGGACATTCTCCATCTCCTCTCTCAGCGGCTGCTGCTGGCTCCGGGCACTGCTATCTTGATTCTTATCACATGTCTGCGGAGCACCAATGGAGTAAAGTAGGAAGCTGCATCAGCTGGGAGCAGCTATGACAATACACATCAGCTGACTCACCGATCAGGGTCCAATCTGGAGTCAGTAAGCGGTCAGATGAATCCTCTGACCAATCATCAGAGACCCACGGGTATAAGTAACCTGCAGAAGCACTTCCTGGTTGTCAGTGCTTTGTTGTCTACAGACCTGCATAGACCTCTACTCAGGGCTTAAAGTGGTCCTGGAGAGGTGGTGGAGCTCATTTACCCCGCCACCTCCCCCCCTTCCCTTCACATTAAGTGGAGCCTGGGCCAGTGCTAGTGTTTTCGGCATCCCCCTTCAAACTGTAAATTAGTGCCCTACTTCTCATACTTTATAAAGGAACATTGATCTCACAAAGAAGCAACATGGGCCCTCATTCCGAGTTGTTCGCTCGTTCTTTTTCATCGCATCGCAGTGAAAATCCGCTTAGTACGCATGCGCAATATTCGCACTGCGACTGCGCCAAGTAACTTTACTATGAAGAAAGTATTTTTACTCACGGCTTTTTCTTCGCTCCGGCGATCGTAATGTGATTGACAGGAAATGGGTGTTACTGGGCGGAAACACGGCGTTTCAGGGGCGTGTGGCTGAAAACGCTACCGTTTCCGGAAAAAACGCAGGAGTGGCCGGGGAAACGGTGGGAGTGCCTGGGCGAACGCTGGGTGTGTTTGTGACGTCAACCAGGAACGACAAGCACTGAACTGATCGCACAGGCAGAGTAAGTCTGGAGCTACTCTGAAACTGCTAAGTAGTTAGTAATCGCAATATTGCGAATACATCGGTCGCAATTTTAAGAAGCTAAGATACACTCCCAGTAGGCGTAGGCTTAGCGTGTGTAACTCTGCTAAATTCGCCTTGCGACCGATCAACTCGGAATGAGGGCCATGGTCACATAATAGTACTTTCAATTCAAATTGCACAACACAGTAGCACAATTTTATTCACATTACACATCATAGTAATGCCCCTTATTCAGGTTACATCACTCGATGGTGCCCTTTATGCACATTGCACTACACAGTGGTACCCTCTATACATGTTATGCCACACAGTAGTGCCCCTTATATACAGTACCCACATGAGTGCCCCTTATACACAATTTCCACAGTAGTAGTGCCCTTTACATATAATGACCACAGTAGTGTCACTTATACACATAATGGCCACAGAAGTGGCGCTTATACACACAATGCCCACAGTAGTAGTGTCACTTATATATAGAATGCCTACAGTAGTAGTGGCCCTTACACATAATGCCCACAGTAGTAGTGCCGCTTATATACAGAATGCCCACAGTAGTAGTGACCCTTACACATAATGCCCACAGTAGTAGTGCCGCTTATATACAGAATGCCCACAGTAGTAGGGCCCCTTACACATAAGGCCCACAGTAGTAGTGTCACTTATATACAGAATGCCCACAGTAGTTGTGCCCCTTGCACATAAGGCCCACAGTAGTGCCCCTTACACACATCTCTGCCTCTGTCACTCTAGTAGCTCACCGCCTGTGTCCCTCCAGCAGCTCCATGCCCTGTATCCCTCCAGCAGCTCACTGCCTGTGTCCCTCCAGCAGCTCACCGCCTGTGTCCCTCCAGCAGCTCACCGCCTGTGTCTCTCCAGCAGTTCCATGCCCTGTATCCCTCCAGCAGCATCCCCACTTCTATTGTCGCTCCAGCCCCCTCTCATCTTGTCTTCAAGATGCACAGAGCCTGCTCCTCTTCATGGCTCCTCTTCACTTCAGCAGCGGTGACCACATGACCTCACATACGCCGTGATGAAAAAGGAAGCCACAGGGACCTGAGGAGGGGATGAATGATGTCCAACAGACAGTGTGAGTACCAGGAGGGGTGGGCTGTAGATGGAGGAGGACCATGGAGCCACCAGGATCTGAGGAAGGGGGAGGTGGCTGCAGCTCATCAGTAACACATCTATTGATGTAGGTGATGGGGCAGGATTTTCTGTTGGAATTACTGTGCAGGGAAATGGAGGTGTTGGAACTAGTTCCCCCTACCATTAGAGGTGGTGGAACTCAGTTCCACCTCATTCCCCCACACTTTAACCCCTGCCTCTACTGAATATCTCTGTCTAGCAGCTTGCTCATTTAATCCTGTACAGTTAACACTTTGGCATCCACTGACTCCATCCAGCAATGCTGAGTAGCTGGTCATGCTCCAACAATCCTGTATAGCCGGTCCTGCTCAGCAACCCAGCATCTAAGTCTAAATAGCTGGTCATAACCTAACAATCCTGAATAGATGGTACTGCTCAGCATCCCAGCATCTGAGCCTAAGTAGCTGGTCGTAACCCAGCAATCCTGAATAGCTGGTACTACTTAGCATCCCAGCATCTGAGCCTAAGTAGCTGGTGTAACTCAGCTATCCTGAATAGCTGGTACTGCTCAGTATCCCAGTATCTGAGCCTAAGCAGCTGGGCGCAATCCAGCAATCCTGTATCGCTGAGAATGATCCACATCTCAGCATTGAAACCCTTGTGTTCCAGCAATCCGCCATAGCTGGTTTAGTTCAACACTCCCGTGGCAACTCTTGGTCCAAAACCCATAAACTAATCCAAGCCTGACAAAAATATTTTGCAATACAAACTACAGATGTGTCCATCATTGCTACCGCTGCACCCAACATCCCCTCTCGAAGCAACAGGTCCTGTGAGACGCTGCTATCGTCTTTTACAAAGTGATGCGACTAGGACGCACCAGGAGACTGTGCTGACTAATCTGATATACGACACTTGTGTATCTGTGTAGGTCTCTGAATCTGCATATGAAGTGCTACAACGCGGCTTTTCTACTACTGTATGCCAATGTCCGTTGTTCTTCATATACAGACTCAGTAACAGACAGATATACAAGTGTCACATAGCAAATTAATCAGCACAGCCTCCTGGTGCATTGCATTGCAAAAAATGCCCAAGCTAGCAGAATTGCACGGGACCTGGCGGCTAACACACGCCAGGTATCTCCTGCTGCGCGGTGTATTGAGGCTGGATGTATGAGGACGCATCTGTACAGGAAAACATACAATTAATATGTAATGACACATTTTATGTGCAATGTGCAAATAACTGAGTGTGTGGCCGGCGTTCCAGAATTGCTCACCTGTCAATGACTGTCTAGAGCAGCAGCTCGTGTAGCATGATGTCTGGCAAGTCCTTTAACCTTTGTAAGAGAATGCTGGAAATCACCTACGCGTTTCATCTAATAACAGACTTCATCAGCTTGTAAGTTAGGAACAGGCTGATTTATATACTATTTGACAGCCAAATGTAGTGCCAAAAGTGCATGCCAATATAATAGGGAACCTGCTCCAAAATGACTATTACAATAAATAATGAGAAGTAAACAAGTTCAGAAATATAAAATTCACTGAATAAAGGAAAAATCCAATATGACTAATAGCGCACGTCGTTCATGTACACTGCATCGCTGGAAATCTGACAGGTTGGGTAGTGGGAGGCATGGTCCAATGTATGAGGGAGTGGCCATAATACATTGAAAATTATCAGGATTCTCTTAACATACAGCAGGGGGTGTGGAGATGCCATCTTTGTACCCCTGGGTGGCCTAAAACTGGGATAATTGGCAGACACTATTAGAAGCAGTGCATACGTGCTGAGCAGTAGGACCCAGGAAGGTCTGTTCTCCAACCTGATGTACTGCTGCACCATGTGACTGCAGCCATCTTGTATATCCTTCTTTAGTACAGTGAGACTGTGTGAGAAGCAACATGACAGGAGAGAGCACACTCCTGCTTAGTACACGAGAGACCCCAGTGATTACCTGCATGAAGCGGTTCCAGCATCCCTGCACCACTACCTGTTAGCAACATACAATCACAGAGTGGTGAGTTGCATATAACCCTACTGCGCTCGAGGCTTCACTCCATGAACACCAGTGTGTATACAACAGTGAGTACGATGTTACCTGCTATCTTTAGTAAACCAGCACAACTGGGTAAGTAACTGGGCTGTTCATAGTGTGAGTGTGTGCCTGCAATATCAACTCCTGTACACACATCATTCCCAACAGACACAGGGTGCCCCTGTCTAGTCTAGGCTCCATATACAGGTACCCACCGTACTCGCCGTATTGCAGCCCTGAGAGAATGGATGTCTTCACAGAATTTTCACCCAATTAAAGGGCAGAAAGCACCAAGGCTGCCATCATGGGGGTCACAAGGATACAATTGTAAGTGGCTCTCTATCGCCAATTACACCACGTCCCTTCTGCAATGCCTCCACTCTCAGTTATCTAGGAGACACGCGATTCCCTGCCCCTAAGTCTTTCCCATGAAACTCTAATGCCCCATAGGGCTGGCAAGGAGCTGTGGCCTATCTGTACTTCTGCTACACTGTAAATGATTGAAGTCATGTTAGAGTCTTCTTCTTCTTTTCATTCTTCTTCTTCTTCTCCTCCTCCTCCTTCTTCTTCTCCTCCACCTTCTTCTTCTTTTTTTTCTTCTCCTCCTCCTCCTCCTTCTTCTTCTTCTTCTTCTCCTCCTCCTCCTTCTTCTTCTTCTTCTTTTTTATTTTTCTTCTCCTCCTTTTTCTTTTCTCCTCCTCCTCCTTCTTCTTCTTCTTCTTCTTCTTCTTCTTCTTCTTCTTCTTCTTCTTCGTCTTCTTCTTCTTCTTCTTCTTCTTCTTCTTCTTCTTCTCCGCCTCCTCCTCCTTCTTCTTCTTCTTCTTTTTTATTTTTCTTCTCCTCCTTTTTCTTTTTCTTCTCCTCCTCCTTCTTCTTCTACTTCATCATCATCATCATCATAATAATAATAATAAAAAATAATATCATTATTCATAATTTATTATGCAATGTTAAATATACAGAAATTTTCCCTTCATTCATTACTAGGCAGTCATCAGTTGCTCTGTTACCAGCCTTTTAGTTGTTAATGTACAGTACCAGGCTGTAACTGTATCTCAATACGTCAGTCCTGTAGGCAGGGCCGGTTCTAGGTATTTTGGCGCCCCGGGCGGAGAATAGGGGCGTGGCTTCATACAGGGGGCGTGGTCAGTTACACCCCCTGTAGAGTTGTGCCCCCATTTGTGCCCCCTGTAGCGTAGCGCCGCTTGCACACACACACACATACAAAAAAAAAAAGAATACTTACAATCCCCGCTCCTGACCACTGCAGACCTCCGCTGGCGCCGCTCCTCTCCTCGGATCTATGGGAGAGACGTCATGACGTCTCTCCCATAGTACAGCATACACAGACACTAGAGGTCAAATATGACCCCTAGCGTCTGTCAGTCCCACAATACTGTGCGGTGCGCGATGACATCATCGCGCACCCCACAGCAAAGGTCCTCTCCAGGAAGGGAAACTAGACGCGTAGCATCTAGTTCCCTTCACTGCGGGGGACCAGTGGGGGGCACAGTAGCGGATCTTGCCATGGTGCGGCACCCTCCGGATGGCGCGGCGCCCCGGGCAAAAGTCCTGCTTGCCCGTGGCAAGATCCGCTACTGGCTGTAGGTATAAGGAGTACATAGTGTATGCTGTAGTATATTGTATACAAGTGATACAAATGTACTGTATTATCAGACGTTATATATGGAAGGTGCGCTCAGTATAATTCTGTTTCTCCAGGAGCCTCTGTGTTACTGGATAGAACAGTCTGCAGCTCTCTCTCTCTCTCTCTCTCTCTCTATGGAGATGTACTGAATGAAGATATATTTCTCTTGCTCAAGCAGACACTATATTAAAATAAACTACACACTGACTTCCCAATCAAAGGCTAGAGCAGGGAAGCAGAATCCGGGCGCAGTGAGTGACTGCTGATGTCACCGCCAGTATAATATACAAAAGAAAGACAGAGTCTCACAATCCGCAGTAATTATCTTGACATGTTCAATTAGCAGGGAGGAGAAATGATACAGTGACTGTGACTCCCAATCTCCTTACACTGCTGCTTATTTCCCGCAGAAGGCTGCTGGCACAGAATATCATAAGGTCTGCATTGCACCAGAGGGAGAAATCAGGATACATCTCAGCATCCCAATGACGTGGCCAAGAGGCAGTGCCAACTCAGGTTCCTGCCGTACAGGTGTTGTATCATTACGGAGCTAGCGAGAGTTCCCGGACGCATCGATCACGGGCGGAAACACCGCTCATAAACCACGCCGCCAGCCGCAGGACCTCTGCTAATGACACCAGCTACCTGTGGGATGTGATTAGTTTCCAAGCTGCGAAAAGTTATTGCAATCAAAATTAATAACAAAACTCAGAGTAGTGCAAACAATTAGGAACGGGGAAAAAAGCTGCTTTCCCTCCGCGTGTGCTCGGAATAACGAGGAGGATATTCATTTGCATTCATAGATCAGCGCATAGGTAAACAGAATGCTGATGTGTAATGTACTTCAGCAGCGCAGGTCTGACAGATTGCAAGTCTGGGACACCATGACAGATTAGTGCTTTGTTTTCTGTGCCGAGGATGAAAAATGGCGACCGTGAGTCTGTTCGTTAGGAAATCCGCCTTTATCATTGTATCTGGTGCACCCAGCGCTGCAGAGAGTGGCCCTCATTCCGAGTTGTTCGCTCGCAAGCTGCTTTTAGCAGCATTGCACACGCTAAGCTGCCGCCCTCTGGGAGTGTATCTTAGCTTAGCAGAATTGCGAACAAAAGATTTGCAAAATTGCGAATAGAAATTTCTTTGCAGTTTCTGAGTAGCTCAACACTTACTCTGCCAGTGCGATCAGTTCAGTCAGTTTCGTTCCTGGTTTGACGTCACAAACACACCCAGCGTTCGCCCAGACCCTCCCCCGTTTCTCCAGCCACTCCCGCGTTTTTCCCAGAAACGGCAGCGTTTTTTCACACACTCCCATAAAACGGCCAGTTTCCGCCCAGAAACACCCACTTCCTGTCAATCACATTACGATCACCAGAATGAAGAAAAAACCTCGTAATGCCGTGAGTAAAATACCAAACTTCTTAGCAAATTTACTTGGCGCAGCCGCAGTGAGAACATTGCGCATGCGCAGTTTGCGGAAAATCGCTGCGATGTGATGAAAAATAACGAGCGAACAACTCGGAATGAGGGCCAGTAAACGTTACCGGGAGTAACAGCTGCAAACTGTCCGTGCTACTGTCTTCACGTGTAATGCAAGAGACTGGTTCTGACGCGGGAGCAAAGTATACGCGCCGACTTTTCTGGCTGCCTAGGGATGGCCAGCGACCATCAGTGATTTATAATTATAGATGGTTTATGGCCTTTGATGAATACTTTTACCATCAATGGGAGGGAACCAGATGGTTTCCCTCTATCGAAGGCACAGCACAAACGAATATTTGTTTTTTCTTTTCCAATGTTCCGGGACACGGAGCATAGCTCCGCCCTCAACACTCTTGTTAAGTCCCGCCCCCAGGCTGTGAAAGAAAAGGGATGACCATCAGTGGATGAAACCATAAATGGTTTTCCATGTCATAGTTGGTACCCATCGATGGCCACTCACAAGTTTTCACCATCGATGGTGAACAGACCGTTGGCCAACCCTAGGGCGTGGTAACAGCAAAGGGTGACCCTGTCCTCCCGCTATATGATTTGCGTCCGAACCGGGAGAGTAGGAACTTATGAAGCAAAGCAAAAAACAGCAAGCAACTTTGCACCTGGGTAACACCATGCTGCACTGCAGGTGGGGGGGTGTAACATGTGCAGAGTAATGTATATGATATCTAAATTACAGTACAGTAAAAGCTGCCATTTGTGGGCTACATGTAAAAGCAGCCAGTATTTACCCTGCATGCAAACATAATAAATGCATATGCACGCCTCGCATTGCACTATGGGGGTAATTTAGACTGCATCGCTGCAGCGGCAGCGATCGCAGTCAATTACTATGCGCAGTGGGCGCACTGCGCATGTGCAGCCAGTGAGATGCTATCAGCATCTCACTGGTGAGATCGCCTCTGCCTGATTTACAGGCAGAAGCGGTCGCCAGGTGGGAGGGGCCGTGCCAACGGCATTAGAACGCCGTTGGCGGGGCGGCGTCCGGACAACGGAGGCGTGTCTGGACCATTGAGGTGGCAGGCTACGGCAACTGCGTGACATCTCACGCAGCCACTGCGACCCGGGACGCGGCCAGTAGCACACACATGCACAGCGACGACTTCTGGGGAACCCTCTGCCAGCTAGGTATGTGGTGTGTAGTTCGTAGGATACAACAGGCTACTGTCATGTAGAGATGTGCACTTGAAATTTTTCGGGTTTTGTGTTTTGGTTTTGGGTTCGGTTCCGCTGCCGTGTTTTGGGTTCGACCGCGTTTTGGCAAAACCTCACCGAATTTTTTTTGTCGGATTCGGGTGTGTTTTGGATTCGGGTGTTTTTTTCAAAAAACACTAAAAAATAGCTTAAATCATAGAATTTGGGGGTCATTTTGATCCCAAAGTATTATTAACCTCAAAAACCATAATTTCCACTCATTTTCAGTCTATTCTGAATACCTCACACCTCACAATATTATTTTTAGTCCTAAAATTTGCACCGAGGTCGCTGGATGACTAAGCTAAGCGACCCTAGTGGCCGACACAAACACCGGGCCCATCTAGGAGTGTCACTGCAGTGTCACGCAGGATGGCCCTTCCAAAAAACACTCCCCAAACAGCACATGACGCAAAGAAAAAAAGAGGCGCAATGAGGTAGCTGTGTGAGTAAGATAAGCGACCCTAGTGGCCGACACAAACACCGGGCCCATCTAGGAGTGGCACTGCAGTGTCACGCAGGATGGCCCTTCCAAAAAACACTCCCCAAACAGCACATGACGCAAAGAAAAAAAGAGGCACAATGAGGTAGCTGTGTGAGTAAGATAAGCGACCCTAGTGGCCGACACAAACACCGGGCCCATCTAGGAGTGGCACTGCAGTGTCACGCAGGATGGCCCTTCCAAAAAACACTCCCCAAACAGCACATGACGCAAAGAAAAAAAGAGGCGCAATGAGGTAGCTGTGTGAGTAAGATAAGCGACCCTAGTGGCCGACACAAACACCGGGCCCATCTAGGAGTGGCACTGCAGTGTCACGCAGGATGGCCATTCCAAAAAACACTCCCCAAACAGCACATGACGCAAAGAAAAAAAGAGGCGCAATGAGGTAGCTGTGTGAGTAAGATAAGCGACCCTAGTGGCCGACACAAACTTCGGGCCCATCTAGGAGTGGCACTGCAGTGTCACGCAGGATGGCCCTTCCAAAAAACACTCCCCAAACAGCACATGACGCAAAGAAAAAAAGAGGCGCAATGAGGTAGCTGTGTGAGTAAGATAAGCGACCCTAGTGGCCGACACAAACACCGGGCCCATCTAGGAGTGGCACTGCAGTGTCACGCAGGATGGCCCTTCCAAAAAACACTCCCCAAACAGCACATGACGCAAAGAAAAAAAGAGGCGCAATGAGGTAGCTGTGTGAGTAAGATAAGCGACCCTAGTGGCCGACACAAACACCTGGCCCATCTAGGAGTGGCACTGCAGTGTCACGCAGGATGGCCCTTCCAAAAAACACTCCCCAAACAGCACATGACGCAAAGAAAAAAAGAGGCGCAATGAGGTAGCTGTGTGAGTAAGATAAGCGACCCTAGTGGCCGACACAAACACCTGGCCCATCTAGGAGTGGCACTGCAGTGTCACGCAGGATGGCCCTTCCAAAAAATACTCCCCAAACAGCACATGACGCAAAGAAAAATTAAAGAAAAAAGAGGTGCAAGATGGAATTGTCCTTGGGCCCTCCCACCCACCCTTATGTTGTATAAACAGGACATGCACACTTTAACCAACCCATCATTTCAGTGACAGGGTCTGCCACACGACTGTGACTGAAATGACGGGTTGGTTTGGACCCCCACCAAAAAAGAAGCAATTAATCTCTCCTTGCACAAACTGGCTCTACAGAGGCAAGATGTCCACCTCATCATCATCCTCCGATATATCACCGTGTACATCCCCCTCCTCACAGATTATCAATTCGTCCCCACTGGAATCCACCATCTCAGCTCCCTGTGTACTTTGTGGAGGCAATTGCTGCTGGTCAATGTCTCCACGGAGGAATTGATTATAATTCATTTTAATGAACATCATCTTCTCCACATTTTCTGGAAGTTACCTCGTACGCCGATTGCTGACAAGGTGAGCGGCGGCACTAAACACTCTTTCGGAGTACACACTTGTGGGAGGGCAACTTAGGTAGAATAAAGCCAGTTTGTGCAAGGGCCTCCAAATTGCCTCTTTTTCCTGCCAGTATAAGTACGGACTGTGTGACGTGCCTACTTGGATGCGGTCACTCATATAATCCTCCACCATTCTTTCAATGGGGAGAGAATCATATGCAGTGACAGTAGACGACATGTCCGTAATCGTTGACAGGTCCTTCAGTCCGGACCAGATGTCAGCATCAGCAGTCGCTCCAGACTGCCCTGCATCACCGCCAGCGGGTGGGCTCGGAATTCTGAGCCTTTTCCTCGCACCCCCAGTTGCGGGAGAATGTGAAGGAGGAGATGTTGACAGGTCGCGTTCCGCTTGACTTGACAATTTTCTCACCAGCAGGTCTTTGAACCCCAGCAGACTTGTGTCTGCCGGAAAGAGAGATCCAAGGTAGGTTTTAAATCTAGGATCGAGCACGGTGGCCAAAATGTAGTGCTCTGATTTCAACAGATTGACCACCCGTGAATCCTTGTTAAGCGAATTAAGGGCTCCATCCACAAGTCCCACATGCCTAGCGGAATCGCTCCGTGTTAGCTCCTCCTTCAATGTCTCCAGCTTCTTCTGCAAAAGCCTGATGAGGGGAATGACCTGACTCAGGCTGGCAGTGTCTGAACTGACTTCACGTGTGGCAAGTTCAAAGGGCAGCAGAACCTTGCACAACGTTGAAATCATTCTCCACTGCGCTTGAGACAGGTGCATTCCACCTCCTATATCGTGCTGAATTGTATAGGCTTGAATGGCCTTTTGCTGCTCCTCCAACCTCTGAAGCATATATAGGGTTGAATTCCACCTCGTTACCACTTCTTGCTTCAGATGATGGCAGGGCAGGTTCAGGCGTTTTTGGTGTTGCTCCAGTCTTCTGTACGTGGTGCCTGTACGCCGAAAGTGTCCCGCAATTCTTCTGGCCACCGACAGCATCTCTTGCACGCCCCTGTCGTTTTTTTAAAAATTCTGCACCACCAAATTCAAGGTATGTGCAAAACATGGGACGTGCTGGAATTTGCCCAGATTTAATGCACACACAATATTGCTGGCGTTGTCCGATGCCACAAATCCACAGGAGAGTCCAATTGGGGTAAGCCATTCCGCGATGATCTTCCTTAGTTGCCGTAAGAGGTTTTCAGCTGTGTGCGTATTCTGGAAACCGGTGATACAAAGCGTAGCCTGCCTAGGAAAGAGTTGGCGTTTGCGAGATGCTGCTACTGGTGCCGCCGCTGCTGTTCTTGCGGCGGGAGTCCATACATCTACCCAGTGGGCTGTCACAGTCATATAGTCCTGACCCTGCCCTGCTCCACTTGTCCACATGTCCGTGGTTAAGTGGACATTGGGTACAGCTGCATTTTTTAGGACACTGGTGACTCTTTTTCTGAGGTCTGTGTACATTTTCGGTATCGCCTGCCTAGAGAAATGGAACCTAGATGGTATTTGGTACCGGGGACACAGTACCTCCAACAAGTCTCTAGTTGGCTCTGCAGTAATGATGGATACCGGAACCACGTTTCTCACCACCCAGGATGCCAAGGCCTCAGTTATCCGCTTTGCAGCAGGTTGACTGCTGTGATATTTCATCTTCCTCGCAAAGGACTGTTGGACAGTCAATTGCTTGGTGGAAGTAGTAAAAGTGGTTTTACGATTTCCCCTCTGGGATGACCATCGACTCCCAGCAGCAACAACAGCAGCGCCAGCAGCAGTAGGCGTTACACGCAAGGATGCATCGGAGGAATCCCAGGCAGGAGAGGACTCGTCAGAATTGCCAGTGACATGGCCTGCAGGACTATTGGCATTCCTGGGGAAGGAGGAAATTGACACTGAGGGAGTTGGTGGGGTGGTTTGCGTGAGCTTGGTTACAAGAGGAAGGGATTTACTGGTCAGTGGACTGCTTCCGCTGTCGCCCAAAGTTTTTGAACTTGTCACTGACTTATTATGAATGCGCTGCAGGTGACGTATAAGGGAGGATGTTCCGAGGTGGTTAACGTCCTTACCCCTACTTATTACAGCTTGACAAAGGCAACACACGGCTTGACAAATGTTGTCCGCATTTCTGTTGAAATACTTCCACACCGAAGAGCTGATTTTTTTGGTATTTTCACCAGGCATGTCAACGGCCATATTCCTCCCATGGACAACAGGTGTCTCCCCGGGTGCCTGACTTAAACAAACCACCTCACCATCAGAATCCTCCTTGTCAATTTCCTCCCCAGCGCCAGCAACACCCATATCCTCCTCATCCTGGTGTACTTCAACACTGACATCTTCAATCTGACTATCAGGAACTGGACTGCGGGTGCTCCTTCCAGCACTTGCAGGGGGCGTGCAAATGGTGGAAGGCGCATGCTCTTCACGTCCAGTGTTGGGAAGGTCAGGCATCGCAACCGACACAATTGGACTCTCCTTGTGGATTTGGGATTTCGAAGAACGCACAGTTCTTTGCGGTGCTTTTGCCAGCTTGAGTCTTTTCATTTTTCTAGCAAGAGGCTGAGTGCTTCCATCCTCATGTGAAGCTGAACCACTAGCCATGAACATAGGCCAGGGCCTCAGCCGTTCCTTGCCACTCCGTGTGGTAAATGGCATATTGGCAAGTTTACGCTACTCCTCCGACAATTTTATTTTAGATTTTGGAGTCCTTTTTTTACTGATATTTGGTGTTTTGGATTTTACATGCTCTGTACTATGACATTGGGCATCGGCCTTGGCAGACGACGTTGCTGGCATTTCATTGTCTCGGCCATGACTAGTGGCAGCAGCTTCAGCACGAGGTGGAAGTGGATCTTGATCTTTCCCTAATTTTGGAACCTCAACATTTTTGTTCTCCATATTTTAATAGGCACAACTAAAAGGCACCTCAGGTAAACAATGGAGATGGATGGATACTAGTATACTTATGGATGGACGAGCGACTGCCGACACAGAGGTAGCTACAGCCGTGGACTACCGTACTGTGTCTGCTGCTAATATAGACTGGATGATAATGAGATGAAATCAATATATATATAATATCACTAGTACTGCAGCCGGACAGGTATATAATATATATTTATTATGTAATGACTGATGACGGACCTGCTGGACACTGTCAGCTCAGCAGCACCGCAGACTGCTACAGTAAGCTACTATAGTAGTATGTATAAAGAAGAAAGAAAAGAAAAAAAACCACGGGTAGGTGGTATACAATTATGGATGGACCAGCGACTGCCGACACAGAGGTAGCTACAGCCGTGGACTACGGTACTGTGTCTGCTGCTAATATAGACTGGATGATAATGAGATGAAATCAATATATATATATATAATATCACACTAGTACTGCAGCCGGACAGGTAGATATATTTATTATGTAATGACTGATGACGGACCTGCTGGACACTGTCAGCTCAGCAGCACCGCAGACTGCTACAGTAAGCTACTATACTATAGTAGTATGTACAAAGAAGAAAGAAAGAAAAAAAACCACGGGTAGGTGGTATACAATTATGGATGGACTGCTGAGTGCCGACACAGAGGTAGCTACAGCCGTGGACTAACGTACTGTGTCTGCTGCTAATATAGACTGGATGATTGATAATGAGATGAAATCAATATATATATGTATGTATATATAATATCACTAGTACTGCAGCCGGACAGGTATATAATATATATTTATTATGTAATGACTGATGACGGACCTGCTGGACACTGTCAGCTCAGCAGCACCGCAGACTGCTACAGTAAGCTACTATAGTAGTATGTATAAAGAAGAAAGAAAAAAAAAAAACCACGGGTAGGTGGTATACAATTATGGATGGACCAGCGACTGCCGACACAGAGGTAGCTACAGCCGTGGACTACCGTACTGTGTCTGCCGCTAATATAGACTGGATGATAATGAGATGAAATCAATATATATATACATATAATATCACTAGTACTGCAGCAGGACAGGTATATAATATATATTTATTATGTAATGACTGATGACGGACCTGCTGGACACTGTCAGCTCAGCAGCACCGCAGACTGCTACAGTAAGCTACTATAGTAGTATGTATAAAGAAGAAAGGAAAAAAAAAAAACCACGGGTAGGTGGTATACAATTATGGATGGACCAGCGACTGCCGACACAGAGGTAGCTACAGCCGTGGACTACCGTACTGTGTCTGCTGCTAATATAGACTGGATGATAATGAGATGAAATCAATATATATATAATATCACTAGTACTGCAGCCGGACAGGTATATAATATATATTTATTATGTAATGACTGATGACGGACCTGCTGGACACTGTCAGCTCAGCAGCACCGCAGACTGCTACAGTAAGCTACTATAGTAGTATGTATAAAGAAGAAAGAAAAAAAAACAACCACGGGTAGGTGGTATACAATTATGGATGGACCAGCGACTGCCGACACAGAGGTAGCTACAGCCGTGGACTACCGTACTGTGTCTGCTGCTAATATAGACTGGATGATAATGAGATGAAATCAATATATATATATATATAATATCACTAGTACTGCAGCCGGACAGGTATATAATATATATTTATTATGTAATGACTGATGACGGACCTGCTGGACACTGTCAGCTCAGCAGCACCGCAGACTGCTACAGTAAGCTACTATAGTAGTATGTATAAAGAAGAAGAAAGAAAAAAAAAAAAAAAACAACGGGTAGGTGGTATACAATATAATATATATATATTATATACAATTATATATATATATTATATATATTAAACTGGTGGTGATTATTAAACTGGTGGTCAGGTCACTGGTCACACTATCAGCAATTTGCAAGTAGTACTCCTAAGCAGACAATCACAATATATATTATACTGGTGGTCAGTGTGGTCACAATGGCAGTGTGGCACTCTGGCAGCAAGTCCTGCTCTCAGACTCTAACTGCTCCCCACTGTCAGTGTCTCCCCCACGAGTCAGATATACATTATACAGTCACACTATCTATCTATCACTTCAGCAAGTAGTAGTACTCCTCCTAATGCTCCCCAAAATTACTACTGTGTCTCTCTCTACTCTAGTCTCACTCTCTTCTCTATAAACGGAGAGGACGCCAGCCACGTCCTCTCCCTATGAATCTCAATGCACGTGTGAAAATGGCGGCGACGCGCGGCTCCTTATATAGAATCCGAGTCTCGCGATAGAATCCGAGCCACGCGAGAATCCGACAGCGGGATGATGACGTTCGGGCGCGCTCGGGTTAACCGAGCAAGGCGGGAAGATCCGAGTCGCTCGGCCCCGTGTAAAAAAAACTGAAGTTCGGGCGGGTTCGGATTCCGAGGAACCGAACCCGCTCATCTCTACTGTCATGTTCGCTTTCCAGAAATAAATAAATCTGGCAGCACCCCCAATAGTTTCTCCCTATAGATGGAGGTATCGGTTATCCAAGGGGGTGATCCAGAGCTCTGGCACTGTCTGGACTCTTTGGGGAAGATTCAAATGTTTGAAAAGTCGGTCGGGTGTCTGTCTATTAGATAGGATAAAACAGACGCCCAGCTGACTTTTCAAACATTTTGAATCTCCCCCTTTGCCTCCATTGGACTTGAAAGCGCAGCATTCTCTATACCTGGATCACCCCCATGGCTAACCGATACCTCCATATAAAGGGAGAAACTATTGGGGACTGTAACCGGACAGATCGGGTAATATTACTGCTATATTGGAGTGGGTCCTAGCCAGAATTTGTTGCTAAAAGATACAGGAGTTAATAGTGGGCGTTATATGACATTTTATTATGAAATGCTTATGAGGATATTGTGGCACCTCTTTCTCTTTTTTTAATAATTGTGATTTTTATAAATTGTGTTTATTTACATTTACACCAACCGTCCTGTTCTCAATTCTTATTACAGCCGGCGCTGGTATACATCTATTTGTAATCTGCAGTGGTTTTGTGTAGAAACCGCTGCCAAATAGAACGTGCCATTGTCATTTAGAAACCGCTGGGGACCGATGGCGGATTTAGTTTAGACACCAAAAACGTTGCTTAGTAAATACTATCAATTAGACATAGAACCTGCTGTCAATTGAACCCCAACTTAGTAATTGTAGCCCTAATAATTCATTTACTTGTTTGGAACCCATATGAAAGTACGGGGTGGAATCTTTGGACCATGTGGGTGATCCATTTATTCCACAGGTTCTCAAACTCGGTCCCCAGGACCTCACACAGTGCACGTTTTCCAGGTCTCCTCACAAAATCACTCAAAAATAATTAGCTCCACCTGTGCATCTTTTAAAATGGGTCAGTAATGAATACACCTGTGCACCTGCTAGGTGATCTTGAAAATATGAACTGTGTGGGGTCCTGAGGACCGAGTTTGAGAACCACTGATTTCTTCTAAAGCATTGTTTTCTGTTGCACATGATGTTTTCAAGCAGAGAGAGAGAGTGTGCACATATGCAGAAGGTATAATACGGCATATACAGTTGATTAATACTGTTTTAACAATCATTTTGCAACACAAGTTATATGTAAGAGTCCCAAAATAAAGTTTTTGCAGAAAGATTGTGTATTGCAAAATACATTTTATATTGTGCAATAGATTTTATGTCACAGAATGAGTAGAATATAAAATGTGAAGGATACAATACCCTGGTCGCGCTATTATAATTTGTCTCTGTGATTGAGCACATTTCTAGAAAGGGATAAATTACATCTATACATACAGGGTCTACGTAACACACAGACACCGCACTCTCCTGTGCAGGGAGTTAAATGACAAAAGTGGAGGAAGCAGCACGGATGGTGTAGTGGTTAGCATTACTGCCTCACAACACTGAGGTCATGGGTTCAATTCCCACCATGGCCCTAACTGTGGAGTTTGTATGTTCTCCCCGAGTTTAATAGTAAAATGTTTAGCAAAGATCCCGGCTGTACAGTGGCCACTGCACAGACTCAGTAGCTTGCAATGTACAGAGGACTTGCCATAGCGCCACTGGTTTTGCAGAGCATTGCATTTAAGGTTGCTTTCTGCATAGTGAGAATATTCGTGCTCCATAAAATGCACTATCTATGCGCAATGGCGAAGAACTAAGGTGCGTTCCATTGCATGATGTAAATGGAGGCTACTGTATATATAGTGTGCTTTTCGTATTCATTTTTCATTTAATCTTTATTGGACGTTTAATTTGTATCTTCCATACTTCAATTTACATCCTTTCTATTAGGTTTCTACGCATAACTTCCAGCAGGAACCTCACTTGATGAGCATGAGGCGTAGCGTTGGCTTGTTAAACCTTCCTGCGCCTAATGTCCATGTGAATAACTTGAAACTTTCAATTTAGCGGCAATCCATCATCCCTAAACTATTATTTGAAGTAGGGAAACCTAATCTACTCCCATCAACTCCCAGTGGCCAGACTCCGCGAGGAGCACAGGCGATCAATTACTCCCAGGCGTGCGTGTCATAAAACATAGAATTCATCAATACCCCTGTATTCAGACCAATCTGTTCCCGTGCCAGGCAGAGCAGCCGTAAAATACACTCTTTTACAAGATTCCCATCAACTTTTCTGAATATCTCCCAGCCTGGTGTTTTATTGCCAGCAGTATTATATGGCCGGTGGTCTGAGACAAGGCTCCGAAATGCAATCAAGGAGCCATCCAAATCTTTCATTGGCGTGGAGAGGACACTCTGTATAGAGGACGTGCAACACTACAGTACCGCAGGATTGATGGCTGCGGAGACGTCTCTGGGGCCTTGGGGGAATAAGAACGTTCTCTGAACATTAAGGATGTCTGGTGGTATTTCTGGCAGAATAAACCTGTTCTCAAGCAGAACCTGGTGGCTGAAACACTACAGCGGCTCCTCTAACGAGTGCAGTAACAGATAGGAACGCGCCGCTTATTAAATGGATATTGATTTTGTTGCAGTTGCAGCTGTGGAAGTAATCTGTGTCAGGCAATGCTGAGGATTAGCTGGCCGGGGGGATGGGGGTGTAGGGTGGGGTGGGGGGTACTGTGAGGTCTTAATACTGGCTGACATATTGCAGAAGGTCCGCGCTTTAAGGGCCAGTAAGCGTACTAATGAAAGCACCTTTAATTATTTTACCACAAAGATACAGCAGTATTGCACCCACTGCGAGAACATTTGCGCAGACAACAAATACGTATAAAAACGGGACTTGTGGAAGTGACGGATCACTGGTGAATATTAATGACATTAACTAGGCCAGTGATTGTGAAAATGCAATAGGTAACATCTGTCTTTGTGTATCGATGCCTGTTTCCCTATAGAGTGTAATCTTGCGAGCAGGGCCCTCCTACCTCTATGACTGTCTATTATTACCCAGTTTCTATCACTGTTGTTCCAATTTGTAAAGCGCAACGGAATATGCTGCGCTATATAAGAAACTATTTATTAATAAATAACTGTCAGATGTCCTTGGGGTGAGTATTCCCTTTATGTCACCTAAGCACCATGACTGGCGAGCGCCACTGCGAAACGTCTGGGGCTTTGCAGCTAAATATATACTGATTAAAGGTAAATCCAGCTAGCAGGCGCTATACTGCGACTTGGCAAAGACAATGGGCCTAATTCAGACCTGATCGCTCGCTAGCAATTTTTTGCAGCGCTGCGATCAGATAGTCGCCGCCTACAAGGGAGTGTATTTTAGCTGTGCAAGTGTGCGATCGCATGTGCAGCCGAGCGGTACAAAAAATATTTGTGCAGTTTCTGAGTTGCCCAGAACTTACTCAGCCGCTGTGATCACATCAGTCTGTCCGGGCCCGGAATTGACATCAGACACCCGCCCTGCAAACGCTTGGACATGCCTGTGTTTTTCTAAACACTCCCAGAAAACAGTAAGTTTTCTTCTTCTTGTCAATCTCCAATCTTCTTGCAATTGGCTGTGCGAATGGATTCTTCGTAAAACCCATCGCACAGCAACGATCCGCTTTGTACCCGTGCAATGCGCGTGCGCATTGCGGTGTATATGAATGCGCAGTTCTGACCTGATCGCAGCGCCGCACAAAAAGCTAGCGTGCGATCAGGTCTGAATGACCCCCCAATGTGCTCAGCAAGGGGGGCAAATTTATAGTGTGCGGTCAGATGTCAGGAGAGGGAGGTGTCGCAGCCGCAGGTAACTCTCATTATAGTAAATATCCGCCTTTATTTTTGTGCAACTCTAAATCAGCTCCCTTGTATTGCTGTCCATATTTCCATGTCACATAAGGGGGGTCTTTAGATAAATAAAATACCTTTAGTACTTTTATTTTTATCTGCTGTAGCTTACATTTCCTTTTTGCTGTTTTTGTTTAACTCTGGTGTCCAACAAAAGTATCAAATGCAAAGTTTTATGAATTCGTCTCAGGTGATTTTTGTACCTGTGTGTCTCCTCACACCCGCCGCCTATTAGGTCACTGCAAAATACATTATGCATGCTGCGCCACTGTTTGCACTGTGCAATCCTGTGGGATTGTGGGAGCAAATGCGGCACACGCGGCCACCGGCGGCGGCGGGCCCCTTTTTCATGGCATACTGTACGTGCCGCAGTGCAAGAAAATATGTAAGAGGACTAATCTGTATACTGCAATGTAAGCCTGGAACCCTCCGTGAATCACTTGTCAGTTGTGTAAATTGGAAGGAGAACCCTGTGAGAGTCCGCTTCCTTACCCCAGTGTTACTCTGTAAATGTAATGCTAGTTAAAAGTGTTAGTAATAGTATATAGTGCGCTCCGTACCTGTCTCCTTATGCATGGGATTACATGGGCGCATCCTCTAGTGTTCATCCCCTAGTGTCCAGTGTCCCTGGGAGGCGGAGCTAGTATAGTGAGCTCCTTCATCTTAGAGTGTGAGTACAGCGCTGGATCTGAGCGCATGAGAGAGCTGAGAGAGACTTACAGCGTTCCTCCACATACCGCATGTACCACGCCTCCGGAGCTATTACAGAGCCGGGCGGTGCATTGCTACTCCTTCACAGCGGGAGTCAGACTGCACGGCCATGCAGTCCTCAGTCCCTTACTACCGGAGCCATCCCCGCAGTCATACCACAGCCAATCAGGACACTGATAAGTACCGCTACCAATACCTGTATGTTCTAACAGACCAATTGCATACTATTGCTGCATACTTAAGTCACCTGTGTGTATTACAAATAAACCCAATTGCTATTAACTCATTAGTGTGTGGACTAACGTCACTGCACAAAGTACCGCAAGTGCCAACAAAAGGACATTGTAATAGTGTAAGCCCACAGATATCCCTCCCATAGTGCGTGCAGGGGGAGGGGGTGTGCTGCGCTTCTGTTTGCAGGCCACACTGTAATACACATACATGTCCCTCATATCCCTCTACAGGTGTGCCCATACCCATATGGTATCATTAAATGGCCCCTTCTGATGCGCCACAGGCACTGCGACTTAGCTACACAAAGCGTCCGACTGACTTTTTCAATAAATATGCTCCTTTCTAGCACAGCTAAAGCAAGGAAAGTACAACGCAGGGCAGCCCTGACTGCTGGCACTGGTACCTTGTGCAGCTTCTCTTTACAGACTACTCACTAAGGTAAAGAAGCAAAAGGTGGTGCTCTGATACTGGTAACCCTCGCCATGCCTCGCGACACCCATCATTACGCTTAATCTGTGACTATATAGCCAGAGCCGGCCCTAGGCATAGGCAAACTAGGCAATTGCCTAGGGCATCTGGTATGCCTAGGGGCACAAGCAGCTTCTGCTGATTAAAATGATATGTGGCATGCCTATATTCTGTGTGTAGCATTTCGTATGCAGATACAGCCACAGTCGCACACAGAATATAGGCATGCCGCATATCATATTAATCAGCATACGCTGCTTGTGCATCCTAGCCACATAGCAATGGAAATAAAATGCATTTTCTGAAAAAAAAAAGGCGCCCAACGTTAGCAGAGCTGCCAGTTGACTCACGTCAGGAACTATATGTGTCATTATGTGTATAAGGGCATTAATAATGTGTAACATATGTGTAAGGGGCACTATGTGTGTCATTATGTGTATAAGGGCACGAATAATGTTCAGCATATGTGTAAGGGACATTATGTGTGTCATTATGTGTAAAAGGGCATTAATAATGTGCGGCATATGTGTAAGGGAAATTATGTGTATAAGGGCATTAATAAGGGTTGACATAATGTGTAAGGCACATTATGTTTATAAGGACATTAATAATGTGCGTCATATATGTAAGGGGCATTACTGTGTGGTATTATGTGTATAAATGCATTACCAATGTGTGGCATTATGTGTATGAGCTGCTCTACTGTGTGGCGTAATGTATAGAAAGGGAACTACTGTGTGGTCTAATGTGAATAAAGCGCAATATGGTGTGGTGTAATGTGAATAAGGAGCAATATGGTGTGGTGTAATGAGAATAAAGAGAATATGGTGTGGTGTAATGTGAATAAGGAGCAATTCAGTATGATGTTATGTGAATGAGGGGCTCTACTGTGAGGAGTAACGTATATAAGGTAAAGTGGTACTACTGTGTGATGTAATGTGAATAAGGGACACTATCGTATGATAAATTGTGAATAAAGTTGCACTACTGTGAGGCATAATTTGAATTGGGGGTACTATTGTGTGGCCATGCCCCTTGCCAGCAAAAACACATACGTTTTTGGGCTGTGTGCTGAATGTGCACATTGTTCTTAGTTAAATTACAGGGGGTAGAACAAAAAAAAAAAGGACTGCTATGGGTAGGGGGTGATGGTGCTAGGAAAGGGGTGCAGGGTCAGAGGCGGAACTAGCGGTGATGCTAGGGGGCACCAACCAAAATCTTGCCTAGGGCATCATATTGGTTAGGGCCGGCTCTGTATATAGCAATTCCTTCCTTTGCAGTGAAAATAGTTGTCCTTAGTACCCAGTATATTATAAGCAAATCTGTGTGTTGCTGCAATAAAATATAATGCCAAATTCAGCTAAAAGTATTGGAATCGCCACCTGTGATAGGGCATCTAAATTTCTCTAAACATCTTGTAATCTATAAGGATAGTAGTATGAGGCGCTTACATACTGCATGTGGCATTGAGCAGATATTAATTTGCATAATTATATACATGTAGTGATTAGGAGATGAATTAGAACACAGGTTCTCAAACTCGGTCCTCAGGACCCCACACGGTGCATGTTTTGCAGGTCTCCTCACAAAATCGCCAGTGAAATAATTAGCTCCACCTGTGGATCTTTTAAAATGTGTCAGTGAGTAATTAATACACCTGTGCACCTGCTGAGTTACCTGCAAAACATGCACTGTGTGGGGTCCTGAGGACCGAGTTTGAGAACCCCTGAATTAGAACAATACTCATTTTGCTATGCTGTTCCCATGTAGTGTCCCTGATGACGCAAACGCTGCAGCACCAACAACAGCAGCAGCAGCATTAGTTAATCAAGCACACCTTTTACTCCCATCAGCCAGAGGCCGGCAGGTTTTGTGGCAGAATATCTTTATATTTTGTACTATTATGCCTCAGGAACCACCTCTTCCAAGTGCTGTGAATTATCATTAAACTTAAATGTTATATGGAGCGCTTGAGATCAGTCCAGTTTATTTAGGACTTCTCTCTCCCTGATGCAGACGTGCATCCTGTTACTAATCTTCTGCTGTCACCATGAGAGTGTATATAAGGAGACAAGATTCATTTGCAATTAAAAATAAAGTATGGTACAGTATAGTGTAATGCAATATTTGGAAGCACGCCGACTTTGGACATTTCTTTCCAATAAATGAAATGATTCTAACACAGCGCTATTACACTAAATTAATATGCTACCATACAGTACACTGTTTTATGTGTGGAAAGAGCTGATGACTACTTATAGCAATGACTATGCAGTATTCAGTGGTTCCCCAGGTTCCCTATATGTGCACTTATCTCGGGGGGGGGGGGGGGGGGGGGGGGCACTGGGGGTTCTAGTCCTAAGTAAAATGATTTGGGCAGGCAGGTTTGCAGGCTGGGCCATGTGCTGCCTGTCAGCCTTATATAGATGCCATTTGCAAAATTATAACCCCCCTTCAGTGAAACGCGCTCCCCCGCTCCATTAGACTCTCCCCGACCTTGCAAAGCTTCAAACGGGCACTAAAAACCCACTTATTCATCAAAGCATACCCTCCCGATGCATAACCTAGTCCATACCTACCTACTCTACCAGAATGGCCGGGAGGCTCCCGAAAATCGTGTGGCGCTCCCGACACCCCGGAAGAGAGGGCAAGTCTCCCGGCCAACAGCACCTGCCTGTACTTCCCCCGCATCCGCACATGAGCTCCCGCAGATGGGGGGGTCGATGACGTGATTTGATGTAAACCGCGTCATCGTGGCCCCGCCCCCGTGCCTCACAATGCCTGTATTGTCAGCATTGTGTAGAGGGGGTGGGTCCCCACCAATTCTGGACACCCATGGAAGCTAAAGAACGTGGTGCTGACCTGCTGGATATGCGTTTGGTACCTTCCGCATTGAATGTGGATGTGATTTGAAGTAAGCCCAACGGGATCCCATTTAAACAATTTCTATGTTGTTTATGCAAATTCAAACAATTACAATGTACAGAGCTGTGATTCACCAACAGTCAGCTGGAATCTGAGACTTCCAAAAGCTCTCTCTCCCACAGCCTAACCCTAACCCCCCTCCCACAGCTTAACCCTAACTCTCCCCCTAGTGCCTAACCCTAACCTCAACCCTGCAGCCTAGCCCTTACTCTCTCACCGCAGCCTGATCCTAACCTCCCTGTCACGATCCGGGTATCTGGACGCCATTTCTTACCCATCAGATGCCTCCTAAGGCTGGCTCAGCGCTCCAGGACCGGATCCCATCTGTTATCCTGATGTGTACATTCCTGTATCCTCTCCTGTCACTCTGGGACGCTGTCACAGTAAACGCCATATTACACCTGGCATGGCGTCTCCCGCGGCCTCCGCCGCCGTCCCTGAACTTCTGCATGCAGAGTGTCTGAGTGGCGATTACGTCAGCAGCGGCCTCCGCTGTGTCCGCGTGGTTGGATGAGCATCTGTCAGCCTGGCGCCTCCTGTCTCCGGTGGCCGGCGCCGCCATTACTGTTTTCATTACCACATGGATTACAAACCAAACTTCCCTCCAAGTGTCTGCATGGGCGCAGCCATCTTGGATTCTGTCAGCTGATCATTTCCACCAATCTGTTCTCAGTATTGATAATCTGCATAATTGCCTAGCCAATCCCTTCCTTGCTGCAGGTATAAATACACTGTGCCTGAGCAAGGAAGGCGTCAGTGCTTTGGTTGTCAAACCTAGTTCCTGTTTGTCTCTCTCCTGTGATTGTCTTCCAGGTTCCAGCTCCTGTCTCAAGACTTCCACCATAGAGACCCGCACCAGCATTCCACCTGCGGTGTAGCCTGACTCTCCAATCCATTGTGGATTCATCTGTTTCCAGCTACAACATTACCTGCTTCCAGCTCAGCTTCCAGCAGAGTACAGCTTCCCTTAAAGGGCCGGTGTCCTTTCTACACTTTACCACTCTCCACCGGTATTATTATTTCTCCGCTCTCAAGTTCTATATTTCAGTTCATATTTCATCGCTCCCAAGTTCATTTATTATTTAACTGGTTCCAGCCAGTATCCACTCCGTGCTAACAACAGTCTGGTTCCAGCCAGTATCCACAGCAGCTGTTTTATCTTCAGCAACCCAGCTTTTCCTGGAACACCAGCTGGCACAATCCTGGGTTATCTCCATTGCTACAGTCGGGCCTGGTAAGGACTTTCCATCTAGAAGATCATAAGAACTATCTCACACTACCAGTGCCCTGTGGCTCCTGCCATCCTGTAGTACCCAGGAACTGTATTTATTCTTTGCTGACTTTTACGTTTTCTTTTACTGCTGCTGTGTTGCGGAGTTGTCATAATAAACATCATTGACTTTTATCCAAGTTGTCGTGGTCACGCCTTCGGGCAGTTATTATTCATGTTACTTACATGTCCAGGGGTCTGATACAACCTCCCAGGTTCCGGTACATCTCAGCCCCTACAACTGAGGCTGCCTCCCGTCAGCTCAGGCCCTCAGTTGTGACAGTAAGCACTGACCTAATGAATCCAGCCGGAGACCAGGATCAAGCGGCCAGGCCGATGCAAGAACTGGCAGCCCGACTAGAACATCAGGAGGCTGCACAGGGCCACATCATCCGCTGTCTCCAGGATCTCTCTACTCGGCTGGATGGGATTCAGACAACTCTCCGTGGATCAGGCGCGTCTGGTGCGTCAACCACAGTGACTCCAGCTATAACCCCACCCACCTTACCCATTTCTGCTCCACGTCTTCATCTTCCAACGCCAGCAAAATTTGACGGATCTCCAAGATTCTGCAGGGGATTTCTCAACCAGTGTGAGATTCAGTTTGAGCTACAACCTGGCAATTTTCCCAGTGACCGTACAAAAATTGCCTACATTATTTCTCTTCTCAGTGGCTCAGCCCTTGATTGGGCATCACCGTTATGGGAGAGGTCCGACACCCTGCTATCTTCCTACACTGCCTTCGTGTCAACATTCAGGCGCATCTTCGACGAGCCAGGCCGGGTAACCTCAGCTTCATCCGAGATTCTCCGTTTACGCCAGGGGTCACGTACTGTAGGACAATATCTGATACAGTTCCAGATCCTGGCATCCGAACTGGCATGGAACGACGAGGCCCTGTATGCTGCATTCTGGCATGGCTTATCTGAGCGTATTAAAGATGAGTTAGCTACCAGAGACTTACCTTCTAAGTTAGATGAGCTAATCTCACTCTGCACGAAAGTTGATTTACGTTTCAGAGAGAGAGCAACTGAGCGTGGAAGATCATCTGCTCCAAAATCTTCTGCTCCTCCTCCTCGTCAACTGTCACCATCTAAAGATGAGCCCATGCAACTTGGCCGTTCCCGTTTAACTCCTGCTGAGCGCCGAAGACGTCTCTCCGAGTTTCTCTGTCTCTATTGTGCAGCTCCGTCTCACACCATTAATGCCTGTCCCAAACGTCCGGGAAACTCCAAATCCTAGCTCGCCAAGGAGAGGGCCGGCTAGGAGTAATGATCTCCTCTCCATCTCCTCAAGATTGTTATCTCCCAGTCTCGCTTCAAGTTGCTCAACGTTATCGGAACGTCATTGCCCTCCTTGATTCCGGAGCAGCTGGGAACTTTATTACCGAAGCCTATGTTAAACGGTGGTCCCTACCCACCGAGAGACTTCCTTCGTCCATTTCTTTAACTGCCGTGGATGGCAGCAAAATTTTTGATGCAGTTATTTCTTTAAGGACTCTACCAGTTCGTCTGAAAGTGGGAGTTCTTCATTCCGAACTTATTTCTTTTTTAGTGATTCCAAGAGCCACACATCCTGTGGTCCTGGGCCTTCCATGGCTCCGTCTTCACAATCCTACAATTGATTGGACGACTACGCAAATCCTGGCATGGGGTTCCTCCTGTGCTGAGACATGTTTGTTTAAAGTATTGCCTGTCTGTTCTTCCTCCCCCAGGTCGTCTGATGTTCCACCTCCTCCATATCAAGATTTCACGGATGTGTTCAGTAAAGCTTCTGCTGATATCCTTCCTCCTCATAGAGAATGGGACTGTCCGATTGATCTCGTTCCAGGGAAGGTTCCACCTCGAGGCCGAACTTATCCGTTGTCTCTGCCTGAGACGCATTCTATGGAGGAATATATTAAAGAGAACCTAGCAAAGGGGTTCATTCGACCTTCTTCTTCTCCAGCCGGCGCAGGCTTCTTTTTTGTAAAAAAGAAAGATGGTGGTCTGCGGCCGTGCATCGACTACAGAGGTTTGAACGACATTACCATCAAGAACCGTTATCCTTTACCCCTGATTACTGAGCTCTTTGACAGAGTTAGCGGAGCTACCATCTTTACAAAGCTGGACTTGCGAGGTGCATACAATCTGATCCGGATCCGTGAGGGTGACGAGTGGAAGACCGCCTTTAACACCCGTGACGGACATTATGAGTACCTCGTCATGCCCTTCGGATTGAGCAATGCTCCAGCTGTCTTCCAGCATTTTGTCAATGAGATCTTCAGAGACATTCTATACCGTCATGTCGTGGTCTATCTAGACGATATCCTCATTTTTGCCAACGATTTAGAGGAACATCGTTTTTGGGTTAAAGAGGTTCTGTCCCGTCTCCGTGTCAATCATCTCTATTGCAAATTAGAAAAATGCGTCTTTGAAGTCAAGTCCATTCCGTTTCTAGGGTACATTGTGTCCGGTTCCGGACTAGAGATGGATCCTGAGAAACTACAAGCAATCCAAAATTGGCCGGTACCCTTAACCCTCAAAGGGGTCCAGAGGTTCTTAGGGTTCGCCAACTATTACCGAAAGTTTATACGAGACTTTTCCACCATTGTGGCGCCTATTACTGCTTTCACTAAGAAGGGTGCTAACCCGTCCAAGTGGTCTGAAGAAGCCATGCAAGCATTTCATCTTTTAAAACAAAGGTTCATCTCTGCGCCTGTTCTGAAACAGCCTGACATCGACTCTCCTTTCATCTTAGAGGTGGATGCCTCCTCCGTTGGAGTAGGAGCGGTGTTATCTCAGAGGGCTAAAGATGGCCATTTACACCCTTGCAGTTTCTTCTCCCGGAAGTTCTCCCCAGCTGAGCGCAACTATGCCATTGGTGACCAGGAGTTGCTAGCCATCAAGCTCGCTCTAGAAGAGTGGAGGTATCTGTTGGAGGGAGCTTCTCATTCAATCACCATACTTACAGACCACAAGAACCTTTTATACCTGAAGGGCGCACAATGTCTCAACCCTCGTCAGGCCAGATGGGCACTTTTCTTTTCCAGGTTCGACTTTAAACTCCAGTTCTGTCCGGGCTCTCAGAATCGCAAGGCCGATGCCCTTTCCCGCTCATGGGAGCAAGAAAATGAGTCAGTCTTCAGACAAGCATCCTATTATAAATCCGTTGGCATTCTCCACGGTAGGGATGGACTCTACGCCCCCATCAGGGAAAAGTTTTGTGAAGCCGATGCTAAGGAAGAAGCTCATGCATTGGGCCCATGCTTCCCGTTTTGCCGGACATACAGGTATCCAAAAAACCCTGGAGTTTATCTCTAGGTCCTATTGGTGGCCAACTCTGAAAAAGGACGTCTTGGAGTTTATTGCATCTTGCCCAAAGTGTGCCCAACATAAAGTATCCCGCCAGTCGCCTGCGGGGCAACTGGTTCCACTATCCGTTCCCCGTCGACCATGGACCCACTTGTCGATGGATTTCATTACAGACTTACCCATGTGCAACAAGTTCAATACCATCTGGGTGGTAGTTGACCGGTTCACCAAGATGGCACACTTCATTCCTCTCACCGGCCTTCCGTCAGCTTCCAAGTTGGCTCAAGTATTCATACAAGAGATCTTCCGACTCCACGGTCTTCCTGAAGAAATTATCTCAGATCGAGGAGTTCAATTCACAGCCAAATTCTGGCGAAGTTTATGTCAAGTCCTCCAAGTCAAGCTAAAGTTTTCCACGGCTTACCATCCTCAGACCAATGGTCAAACCGAGAGGGTGAATCAGGACTTGGAGGCCTTCCTCCGCATCTATGTGTCCTCCTCTCAAGATGACTGGGTTCAATTACTTCCCTGGGCCGAGTTCTGTCATAACAACCAGTATCATTCTTCATCTGCTTCAACACCATTCTTCACTAACTTTGGATTCCACCCTAAAGTCCCTGAGTTCCAACCGCTTCCAGCAACTTCTGTTCCCGCAGTGGATATCACCTTGCATCAGTTTGCCAATATCTGGAAGAGCGTACGATCAGCTCTGCTCAAGGCATCGTTCAGGTACAAGAAGTTTGCGGATAAGAAGCGTCGAGCAGTTCCTGCTCTCAAGGTGGGTGATCGGGTATGGTTATCCACGAAGAATTTGAGGTTAAGAGTTCCCAGTATGAAGTTTGCACCTCGCTATATCGGTCCTTTCAAGATTGAACAAGTCATCAATCCTGTTGCTTACAGACTCCAGTTGCCTCCCTTCTTAAAAATACCCAGGACATTCCATGTTTCCCTGTTGAAACCGCTGATCTTGAATCGGTTTCATTCCTCACTTCCTCCAACTCCGAAAGTCCAAACTCAACGAGGCGTTGAGTATGAAGTGGCCAAGATCCTGGACTCACGTCACCGTTACGGTCAACTACAATATCTTATTGACTGGAAGGGTTATGGTCCTGAGGAACGTTCATGGACCAATGCTTCTGATGTCCATGCTCCTGCCTTGGTCCGGAGATTCCATTCCAAGTTTCCTCAAAAGCCAAAGAAGTGTCCTGGGGCCACTCCTAAAGGGGGGGGTGCTGTCACGATCCGGGTATCTGGACGCCATTTCTTACCCATCAGATGCCTCCTAAGGCTGGCTCAGCGCTCCAGGACCGGATCCCATCTGTTATCCTGATGTGTACATTCCTGTATCCTCTCCTGTCACTCTGGGACGCTGTCACAGCAAACGCCATATTACACCTGGCATGGCGTCTCCCGCGGCCTCCGCCGCCGTCCCTGAACTTCTGCATGCAGAGTGTCTGAGTGGCGATTACGTCAGCCGCGGCCTCCGCTGTGTCCGCGTAGTTGGATGAGCATCTGTCAGCCTGGCGCCTCCTGTCTCCGGTGGCCGGCGCCGCCATTACTGTTTTCATTACCACATGGATTACAAACCAAACTTCCCTCCAAGTGTCTGCATGGGCGCAGCCATCTTGGATTCTGTCAGCTGATCATTTCCACCAATCTGTTCTCAGTATTGATAATCTGCATAATTGCCTAGCCAATCCCTTCCTTGCTGCAGGTATAAATACACTGTGCCTGAGCAAGGAAGGCGTCAGTGCTTTGGTTGTCAAACCTAGTTCCTGTTTGTCTCTCTCCTGTGATTGTCTTCCAGGTTCCAGCTCCTGTCTCAAGACTTCCACCATAGAGACCCGCACCAGCATTCCACCTGCGGTGTAGCCTGACTCTCCAATCCATTGTGGATTCATCTGTTTCCAGCTACAACATTACCTGCTTCCAGCTCAGCTTCCAGCAGAGTACAGCTTCCCTTAAAGGGCCGGTGTCCTTTCTACACTTTACCACTCTCCACCGGTATTATTATTTCTCCGCTCTCAAGTTCTATATTTCAGTTCATATTTCATCGCTCCCAAGTTCATTTATTATTTAACTGGTTCCAGCCAGTATCCACTCCGTGCTAACAACAGTCTGGTTCCAGCCAGTATCCACAGCAGCTGTTTTATCTTCAGCAACCCAGCTTTTCCTGGAACACCAGCTGGCACAATCCTGGGTTATCTCCATTGCTACAGTCGGGCCTGGTAAGGACTTTCCATCTAGAAGATCATAAGAACTATCTCACACTACCAGTGCCCTGTGGCTCCTGCCATCCTGTAGTACCCAGGAACTGTATTTATTCTTTGCTGACTTTTACGTTTTCTTTTACTGCTGCTGTGTTGCGGAGTTGTCATAATAAACATCATTGACTTTTATCCAAGTTGTCGTGGTCACGCCTTCGGGCAGTTATTATTCATGTTACTTACATGTCCAGGGGTCTGATACAACCTCCCAGGTTCCGGTACATCTCAGCCCCTACAACTGAGGCTGCCTCCCGTCAGCTCAGGCCCTCAGTTGTGACACTCCCCACAGCCTAACCCTAACCCTCCCCCCTGCAGCTTAACCCTAACCCTTCCTCCACAGCCTATCCCTAATCTTGGCCCCACATCCTAATCCTAACCCTCCCCCCTGCAGCTTAACCCTAACCCTCCCCCCTGCAGCCTAACCCTAACCTCCCCACAGTCTGATCCTAACCTCAACCCTGCAGCCTAACTCTAACTCTCTTCCCGCAGCCTAATCCTAACCCCCCCCCACAGCCTAACCCACTGCTACTGAAGCTTAACCCTAACTCTCCCCCTAGTGCCTAACCCTAACCTCAACCCTGCAGCCTAGCCCTAACTCTCTCACCGCAGCCTGATCCTAACCTTCCCACAGCCTAACCCTAACCCTCCCCCCTGCATCTTAACCCTAACCCTTCCTCCACAGCCTATCCCTAATCTTGGCCCCACATCCTAACCCTAACCCTCCCCCCTGCAGCTTAACCCTAACCCTCCCCCCTGCAGCCTAACCCTAACCTCCCCATAGTCTGATCCTAACCTCAACCCTGCAGCCTAACTCTAACTCTCTTCCCGCAGCCTAATCCTAACCCCCCCCCACAGCCTAACCCACTGCTACTGAAGCTTAACACTATCCTCTCCTCCCGCAGCCTAACCTTCCCCCGCAGCCTAACACTCCCCCTGCAGCTTAACCCTAACCTCCCCAAAGCCTGATCATAACCTCAACCCTGCAGCCTAACCCTAACTCTCTCCCCGCAGCCTGATCCTAACCTCCCCACAGCCTACCCCTAACCCTCCCCCCTGCAGCTTAACCCTAACCCTTCCTCCACAGCCTATCCCTACCCTTGGCTCCACAGCCTAACCCTAACCTCCCCCATAGCCTAACGCTAACCTCCCGCCCAGCGTAGCTCTAACCTTCCCCCCAGCCTATCCCTAATCTCGGCCCCACAGCCTAACCTTAACCTCCCCCATAGCCTAACGCTAACCTCCCCCCCAGCAGTCTAACCCTACCCTTCCCCTTCACATCCTAAGCTTTACCCTCCCCCGTAGCCTAAACATAACCCCACACCCAACAGTCTAACCCTAACCCCCTCCACAGCCTATCCCTAACGCTTCCCTTAGTGCCTTAGCTTAACCTAAACCCCCATAGCCTAACCCCAACCTTCCCCCGTAGCCTAAACCTAACCCCCCCTGCAGTTCAACCCTACCCATCCCCTCCACAGCCTAACCTTAACCCTCCCCCCGCCGTAGCCTAACCCTAACCCCACCCCACAAAGTCTAACCCTAACCCTTATCTTAGTGCTTTACCCTTGCCTAACCCCCCGCAGCCAAACCCTAACCTCTGTAACACCCCAAAGGTTCACACATGTTAAAGGTTACAAAATGTATATGGTCCACTGTATGCAGCTAAATACTAACATATCTATGACTGTACGTTCCTCACAGAGGGAAATATAACGTTAGATAGGAAGGATATATGTTCCCTCATAGAGGGGATATGGAAGAAGTAGCTGGAATGTTCGGCAGCACGGGGACACGAGTGTGCAGGGACCGCTCGTGACGGGGCGGTTGAAGCACGCGCTAGTGGCTAAAGGGAACTGCGCAATCGGCGCGGGTGTTGGTTGTTACCGGAGGCTGGAGGGAGACGCTTGGGGAAGAGACGGCGGCGGTGACTCCCAGCTGTACCCAGACACAGAAGGCGGACTTGCGGCAGTGAGACGCTGGAAGCCCTGGTGACGTTGCTGGTAGGCGGTGATCGATCCGTCCCAGGAGGCGGGAGGAGGTGGCGCCGGAGCCAGTTAACAGGGTCCGGGGAGCGGCCTACTTTGATTGGCAGCCACAGGCGGAGTCTCGGTTGATTAAAAGATTGCTGGGATCTGACAGCAGGGAAGGCAACCTGACAGGTACATAAAATATCAGAGACACTAAACCTCATCTCAAGAGGAACACTTTACAGTCAGAGACTCTTATATCCAGCTTTACTAATAACTATATGTATGACCAACAAAGACACTATTTAAAATAGGTTATCAGCCACAGGAATATTTAGTAATAAAATGCGACAGTAAGAGCAGTTGCCGCCAGCGGAAGTGCGAGAGGAGGTATTGCGAAGTGTCAATGTATAACATATCTATTCCTTAAAGTAAGCTACCATCTCCAAGCTAATTCAAGCTTACTTATACTCGCATTTATTCAGTCGGTCAGCATAGAAAGTCCTGATTTGCCACGGCTGTGTACATCTAACCGACCTGATTATAGCTGTCACAGGCTACTGTTAAGGAAGGAACATATGTAAATGCGGTACTTCCGTTAAATACATAGAGGAGAGTTGTATATTGCTTATACTGCAGGCACCCTGTTCTCAGACACTGGAGTGGATCTAATGACTGTTATCCCCGTCACAGGGAATATCGACTAGTGCAGGAAGACCTGTTATGGGCCGTTAAATAGTTGGAAACCAGAACCACGGCCGCCGCGTAGCATTGCCTAGCACAGTAAAATCTCTTTGTCACTTGTCAGGGAAGAGCGGCTTAGCTTCACCACGTAACTGAATAGTAAGAAATTTCGCCTAGATCTGGAGCCATTAATACTCTGTATGCCGTTACCGATCGGTGTACACCAAAGTTAAAATAGCACACAGCTATACCGGCTTAATTCAGGGAATTCAGCGATCGGCAAAGAAGGAGTCTAAAGTAGCGCTAACAAACCCGGGTTTGCAACATTCAAGTAATTAAAGTATAGCGCCATCTTATACAAATAAGGTACCACGTATGTTCAGGAAGCTAGCTTATAAACAACAACTTAAATCTCTGAATTCAGGAAATAAAACAACCACTAGTTTGCCAGGGACTAACTCTTCGTTGAAATAAACTATCATTCCTGTCGCACCGAACTAGGCTTCATATTGTAAATGTTTCATTTATTGTTTGTCCAATGTTGTATTCAGTAATTTTCTGAGATGATATGCGCATATATGGTTATATAGAAAGTGTCATTAAGTCATATTTCTATGTTGAAACATAGTATAGGGAAACCTTATATTTCTTCTAACTGAACTCTAGGTATTTGTTCTCTTAGAGAAGATATCGTTTACTCCGGAGCAGTAAAATAAACATTCCGCTTTCTATGGATATTCTTTTCCGAACTACGGATAAGTGATTGGAGTTGTGTCTAAAGTTTTCTTTGTAATTTATCTTAATTAATATTTTTTGACTTAAAATAAATCTTTATATTTTGTTTTACTGTAACCATAATTGCGTGGAATTTATTAAGAATACGTTCCAACCAAACAACTATTTGGGTATTACAACTATAATTTTGGCATCCACGAACAGGATACGGACAAACATAAATAATGTCTAATCCTCAAACTCCTACATCGGCATCAGGTCGAAGGTTGTTACCAGCAATAAATCCATCACCCAGTAGGAGGGTGACATCAACAATGGAAGCATCACCCATCACGATGCCGTATTATTTTGGCGCTCCATGGTTGCCAACGTTCTCCGGAGATAATCGAACACCGGGCACCAGTACATTTAAAGAATTTAAGGATAGGATGCAAGCTATGTTCAGACTATATCCATTAAGGGACGCCCAACAAGTAGAAATAGTAGTTGGGCAGTTGAAAGGATCTGCATGTCGTGAGGTGAAAGCATGGTCAGATGAGGAGAGGCGAACCGTTGACAGCATCTTTAGGAAATTAGCTAGCATCTACGATTCGCGAACAGTCGCCGAACTCAAAGGCCGCCTCTATGCGCGAAAACAGCGACCGCGCGAATCAATGAAAGATTTTGCCCTGGGGCTTCAGGAGGCTATGCGAGCCATAAAGGCCAAAGATTTGAGTGGAGAAATACAAGAAGACGAGACGCTGATTAATTTGTTTATCGAAGGGGCCTGTGAGGAAGCCATGCGAGCTCAGCTTCGGATGTGGAGGCGTCAGCACCCAAAATACTCGTTTCCTGAATTCAAGGAAGAAGTATTACAGATCCTTGGCCTTAACCCCACCATGGATGCCGATTATGAGGCGGACCTTGAAAATCTGGAGGATGAACACTCAGAGAACATCGGACAAAATATGAAGGTGGAATACATGTTATCCAAAGGTGCAGTGGCCCAACAAACACAATCTGGACAGGACCCCATGGGAATCCTTACAGATAAGATCTCTGAACTAGTTCGGAATATGTCAGAACTGGGGCGTGAGGTGAAAGAAATTCGACAGAAACAGGCTGGAACCCGACGTCAAGAATGGCAGCCAGATCGTGGAGGGAGAAATAGAACACGTTGGGAGGTTCCACGTGAGTCTGGTCGACGAGCAACTGATAAATTCGATGCCCAAGGTCGACCTATTTGTAGACGATGTCAGCAGGGTGGACACATTGAAAGAAACTGTACTAGCGAAGGTTTAAACGACGAGGTCCCGAGGCAACGGACCGATCCTCGGGAGGAGTCACACCAGTAGGTCCACCATCTCAAGAGTGGTGGCCTCGCTATGTTGGAGAGTGCCCCCACTTGAAAATCAGTGTCAACGGGATAGTTATTCCGGCTCTTCTAGACACTGGGTCACAAGTCACAACAATCCGGATCACTGAATTTTTTAAGTACTGGGATGAACAAGAAATAGTAACTCCACCGATGACATGGCTGCAACTTTTAGCCAGCAATGGTCAACAGATTCAATACAGTGGTTATTGGGAGGCCAATTTCTGCATCGGCAAAGCAAAACTCGAAAGACAAGGATGTTTGGTTACCTCTACTTATAATGAACACCTACCTCCCATTATTTTGGGAATGAATATCCTTAGAAATTGCCCCGAGGAGCTTGTAGAGGTGCTCCGTGGCAAAATGCAGTCAGCCACCCTCAAAGAACGAAAGGCTATGCAGCAGACGGTGCGGCTGCTTGTAGGACAAATGAAATTCGTTAATGCCTGGGGGGAAGTAGGAAAGGCTAGATTCACTGATAATAGGCCTCTACTTTTAAGGCCCAATGCTGAATATGTCATCTGGTGCAAAGCGAGAATCGGACCCGGTGGGCAAGATTACGAGGCTATTCTAGAACCTTGTGATAAAGAAGGGAAATATCCTTTCGCTGTAGCGCGGACTTTAGCAAAAGTCGAGAGTGGCAGGGTACCAGTCCGCATTTTGAATCCACACAGTTACCCCATAAAACTGTTTAAGAATTGCCCAGTAGCCCGGATAGTTCCCATACATTTCCAAGATGTGTTCGTAGACAGCACACCAGTGGTGCACCAGATAACAACTAATTGTGAGAATCCGTGGTGGAAGGAAATTCAGATTGGAGACGCGGATAACTCGCTAGAGCAACGGGAGGGTGTGCTTCAAGTTGTTCAGAAGAATGCAAGAACTTTTAGTCAGCATCCATCTGACTTTGGGAAAGCGGAAAACATTTATCACCACATCTCTACCGGGACTAGTCCTCCCATTAAAGAGAGGCATCGGCCTATACCACCAGCATTGTATCAGCCTGTGCGGAAGATGCTTACAGAGATGAAGGAGTCAGGGGTGATTCATGAGAGCCACAGCCCATGGGCGGCACCCATAGTAATTGTAAGGAAAAAGGATGGTAGTTTACGGTTCTGTGTTGACTACCGAAAATTGAATGCTGTAACCCATAAAGACGCTTACCCGCTGCCCCGGATCGAGGAATCGCTGACGGCATTGAAGACAGCGAGATATTTCTCGACGCTCGACCTGACCAGCAGATATTGGCAGATACCTATGGCCCCGGAAGACAGAGAGAAGACGGCTTTTACAACTCCAATGGGCCTCTTCGAATTTGACAGAATGCCTTTTGGCCTTTGCAATGCTCCAGCCACTTTCCAGCGGGTAATGGAGCACTGTCTTGGCCATTGTAATTTCGAAATGGTTCTGTTGTACTTAGATGACATCATCATTTTCTCTAAAAGTTACGAGGAACATCTTCAACACCTAGATGATGTATTCACTCTTCTGACCAAGTGCGGCCTGAAACTTAAACCATCCAAGTGTCACTTATTGAAACCAAAGGTGCAGTATTTAGGGCACATAGTCAGTGCTGAAGGGGTAAGACCAGACCCTGAGAAGATTCGAGTGGTGCGAGACTGGGCCACCCCCAAAACAATAAAAGATGTCCGCAGCTTCTTGGGATTTGTCGGCTACTACCGACGATTCATTGAACAATTCGCCAGAATAGCAGCCCCATTACATGAACTTTTACGGGGAAAATCAGGGCAGGAAAAGCGGAGTACCTCTCCGGTAACATGGACAGGTACAACGGAATTCGTTCGAACAATTAAAGTTGTCACTGACTGAGGCTCCGCTTCTAGCATACCCGGACTACGAGAGACCTTTCCGGGTCTATACAGATGCCAGCCACCAAGGATTAGGGGCCGTATTATCCCAAGTGCAGGGTGGTCAGGAGAGAGTCATTGCTTATGCCAGCCGAGGTCTGAGAAAAACAGAACGAAACAATGAAAATTACAGTACGTTTAAGTTAGAACTTCTCGCCCTCATCTGGGCTGTCACCGAGAAATTCAGAAACTACCTGATTGCCACGCCCTTTGTTATTGTGACAGATAATAATCCATTGGCCCATTTATCTACTGCCCGTTTGGGAGCATTGGAGCAAAGGTGGTTATCCCGATTAGCTAACTTCCGCTATACGGTCACCTACCGCAACGGCAAGTCTAACACTAATGCCGATGCGTTGTCACGACTGCCGACTAGTGACATCACGGAAGAAGAAAAAGACTGGGCTGAGGAGGTAGAAATTCCATTGTTCCAACTTCCCCAACCCGGACCACCAGTGGTGACCTCTGACCCTGTATCTGCAAAAGGGGTAGGGGAACCCGAAAGTTCTTATGATAATTTACAGCATGTTGATTGGCATATTATACAGAAAGAGAGTCAGGTGATACAAGAGCTATCTGCTCTCATTTTGCGGAATGGGCAACTCACTAAGGCTCAGAGAGAGGACGCCAGTCCGGAGTTAGTTAAATTACTAAGGCACCGGGACCGCTTGACATTCCGACGGGGACTTTTAGTCCGGATTAGTCTTGATCCTGGAACACATCAGCAAATTACACAAATAATTGTCCCCAGACAATGGGCTGAATTCCTGCTCAAAGCCTACCATGATCAGTCTGGTCACTTTGGCTCCAAGAAAACTGAGGCTGTATTAGGGAAGAGGTGCTTCTGGCCTGGAATGAAAGCGGACATTGAACAATGGTGCCGTGACTGCGTGGCGTGCAGTCTTACGAAATTTCCAAAATCCAGCCAAAAGGATCCTTTACATCCAATAATCAGCAACCGTCCATTGGAACTGGTAGCATTAGATCACGTAAAACTCGATCCTAACCCAAATGGGTTCCAGTACGCTTTGACCATTATTGATCATTTTAGTAAATTCCTGGTTGTTGTCCCAGTGAGAGATATAACCGCCAGAACGACGGCTGCAATGTTCCTGAAGTACTTCGGTCGCCCATATGGATTTCCTGATCAAATATTGACAGATCAAGGCCCAGCATTCGAATCGCAGATGTTCCAGGAACTATGCGCCCTGTATGGTTGCAAGAAGTTACACACGACAGCTTATCATCCACAGTGTAATGGGTTGTGTGAAAAGGCAAATCAGACTATAATCGGGATGCTCAGAAGCCTTTCGGCGGAAAAGCGCTCACAATGGCCTTCCCTGTTACAGGAGTTAGCGTATTTGTACAACAACACCGATCATTGCTCCACCGGTTTTACGCCTTTCTATTTAATGTTTGGACGACAGGGGAGACTACCAAAAGATTTAGAGTTGAACCCCGGAGTGACTGAGACGGTGACTTCTCCGACCAATTGGGTTAACGAACATCAACGTCGCATGGAGACTGCTAGAGAGATTGTAGAAAAGCGTATGGAAATAGTACACCAACGACAGGAAAGAAATTATAATGCTGATGCTAGAGCAACTCCGTTGCAAATGGGAGACAAAGTCTGGAAAAGAAAGAATCACCGATCCAGCAAGTTAGATACTATGTGGGAAGAGACTCCTTATGTGGTGGTTGGAGTTCCGTCCAATAACTGTCATACCTATCGAATTCAGAAAACTAAAGATGGACCTGTTAGCACAGTACCACGGGAGGAATTAAAAATATGCACTGGAGAGGTCCCTGACCTCCTACCCAATAACGTAATTGGCCCTAAGGACGGGAGAACCTTTGAGAATAATCCTTTTGAAAGTCCCATAGACTTACTGGTGTATATGTGTGGACCTGTACCTTTGAGTATCACGAGGGACGTCATTCCCGCACCTTTAGCGGTTCAA